>NW_027099512.1:0-284237 GCF_031753505.1 Anomalospiza imberbis | reverse complement strand
AGTGGTTGTTGGAATTTGGTCAAATCTAGTGGTGGCAGCCAATGTGTTCATTAATACTTCTGAATCAATGCTATTTAGAATTCCCAATCCTGTTCCCACAGCACCGGTTATGTCTCTTAGCATCCGTCTTTTAGAAGGGTTCCGCTGTCGCAACCAGGTCGTCCAACCCTGAAAAGAAGTTTACAAAAAAGGTGAACAAGCTGGCTGAATTTCTGAGACATTTTTTTGCATCAGCAATTTTACTTGTTTGAGAGACCACGCTGGATTAAAGAATATTTGTTGTTGACCTGTTTTCCTGATTATGTATGATCCAATTTCAAAAATTTTCAGGCCAAGCGTAACTGGTGGTTGGGTGGTAGGTGTCACAACATTAACATCAAGTTCTCCCCAGGATTTAAATCAATACTTTAAACTTAAAAAAAAAAAAAAAAAAAAGCCATTCAGTATTTTTAGACCAAAGCCAAAATTCTTCTAGAGTTTGTGTTAATGTGAAATTGTGCCAGTCCTGTACGCTTGGGTGCGTACAAACCTTTTTGTGCTTCAAAAGATCCTTTCACTTTTTTTCTGCATGCTACCACAATTATTTCAGACCACTAAGCTGGTTTCTGGCCATGGGGTTGTGGCAGGATGCAGAAAAGTATCACCAGTTTTATCATGGTTTAGGTGGTCTGCATGTCCCTCTGAGTTCTTCCATAAAAGTAAACACAACAGAATCCTGCCCCCGAGAGGCAGAAAAGTTAGAATGATGGAATTATCCAGCATGTATTGATCCGATGCTCTTTCCCTAGAGCACCAGAGGCTTCCCATGCATATTTATTCAGAGGGGGTGTTAGCACAAGTGGTACTAGCCCTAGAGTAAGGGAGGTCCAGCAGAACAGGTTGGCCAGGGTAATGTGCTGGATTGTTAGGATCATTTGGTGCACAGCAGAGGAGTCAGAGTAGATACAGACAAGAGAGGTATTCTGTGCCACACGCTGGGAAACACTCCAAACTGCTATCAGCTCCCCAGCCTGAGCACTGCTTTCTCCCCCAGTAATAACTAGTTCACCAGAGGAAATGTGGGGGGCTGCTGCCCTGTATCTCCACACCTTCCCCTCTCGTTTGGCAGAGGCATCAGTGAACCAAGAATTTGCTGATTGTTCAGGGGAGAAAGGAGGGGCTACTTTGATTCCAGAGGCAGGTTTGTCATTGCTGCTATCCAAGCTCTCAGTTGCATCATCAGGAGCACACAGCAGCCTGGAGGGTGGGGAATGCTGGATCTGTACCACTGTGTGCTCATCCTTCACCTTAATGTGGAGCTGCCCCCAAAGTGGCCATGTATCACTTTTACAGTTCTCCTGTTGGCTACATCTTGGAGCAGCTGTTATATGTGGCTTTTCATGGTGATCCTGTGGGGAAGCAGCCATTTGCCTGCTGTGATATCCCTCACAACTAATACTAACTCCTCATTCTCTTTGGTTTTATTAGGTTTTTTTATCTATTTGTTTGATTGGTTTTGCGTGGGTTTGTTTGATTGGGTTTTTGTCTGTTTTGGTTTGAGCTTTATGTTTGCTTTTTTATGAATGACTGGTGAAGTTGGCATAGCCAAACTCAAGAAAATGTAAACCAGGCTTGACTTTCCAGAAATTATTTTTGGCCGGGTTAAGCTGCATCCTCCAGTCTCAGGATCACCGGTGTATTTGCAGGTTTTTGCTCTGCATCATCAGCCTGCCCAGACTCTGCTCGGTGTTTCACAAATGGAGAAGACAATGGATATTGTGCCAAGCTTCCTTGCAAACAGCAACACCTGCATCAGCATGACAGAAAAGAAGAAAAAAAAAAAAAAGAAAATATTCATCGGTTAGAACAGAGCCAGTGTCCCACCCATCTTCCCTCCACTGTTATTATAGAGGAAACACTGGGCCTAAAGCTTCCACCTCTCAGTTCCTGATGCTGTTTGACCTTCAGCCTTGACCTCCCCCTGATCTACCTGACTGCCGTCCAAGTGGGGCTGGGGATGCTCAGCTGGGAAAGAGGAGACACTGGGGAGGTCTCACTGCAGCTCTGCAGGACTGGAAGGGTCCCACAGGAAAGACGGGGACAGTGTTCAGCCGAGCCCGTGGGACAACAGGACAAGGGGGGATGGCTTTCCACTGCAGGAGGCTGATTGAAGTTGGATCTGAGGAAGCTGCTCTTTTACACTGAGGCTGCTGAGGCACTGGCCCAGGCTGTGGATGCCCCATCCTTGGCAACAGGGCTGTGAGCAGCATGGGCTGGGGAAGATTGCTCAGCTCGGAACAAGAAGCTCTTTAGATCCACTGTGATGTCACAGATGTGATGTTCCAGATGGAACTTCCAGCGTCCAGCAAAGAGCACAACACAACCACTGGCCCTTGTGTCATGCCCACCCTGTGCCAGCCCTCGTGCCAGCTCACCCTTCACCATGCTCCCTGTCACCCTTCTCGTCACCTGCACCCTGATACTCCCATCAGTCCTGAAAGCTCTCTGTTGCCTGGATTTTGTCATCCGTCCCTGCAGGATGCTCACATTTGTCCTGAGGAAGGTACGGTGCCATTCCATGGAGGTGGACACCCCCCCGGCTGCCCGGCTGGGGCTGGAGTTCTGTGGGATGGGGTGGGACAGGGACCCCACTCTGAGGTGTTGCTATCCTCTGCAGGCTGTCACCGAGAGAGAGGACGAGATGGAGGTGGACATGCAGGCTGATAGAGAGGAGAAGATGGAAGTGGATGGAGAAGAGAGTGGAGACGATGCAATGGAAGTAGACATGGAGATGGATACAGAGGAGAAGATGGAAGTGGATGGAGAAGAGAGTGGAGAGGAAGAGATGGAGGTGGACATGCAGATGGATACGGAGGAGGATATGGAAGTGGATGAAGAAGAGACTGGAGAGGAAGAGATGGAGGTAGATGTGGAAGAGGAGATGGACGTGGAAATGGAAGAGTACCTTGAGGACATGGACATTGATGAAAAAGATGAGGAAGAGGCCATGATCTTGGGATGAAGAGCAATACCAGCAGCAGGACAGGCATGTGGTCCCCACAGGCAGAGCGGGTCCCCTGCTGCCAGGCTGGGACTGGGCTGGGTGGTCCCTGCTCAGGGATGTGGGACCCGGTGCATTGGGTTCTGGTGGCCATCCCCAGCCTGTGCTGCGCTTGCTGGGCCAGCCTGGGGGCACATGGAAGAGCCCTCTCTGCCTGATTGGAGTGACTGTGCCTCTTGCTTTTCCTCAAGGACCGATGGAGATCCCGGACAGAGACGCCACCCTTTTGTACATACGTTGTAGAGTTTGTTGTTGTCTTTAGGCCATAGGTTTCAGGGCTTCTTTTTGTCTTCTGTAAATATGTTTCATTGACTTTTGTTGGATATGCTGTTGTGGTTTGACATGGAAGTGAATTCTTTCAGGAAGTTGGGTCAAACCAATCAGTAGTCAAGTTTGGATATTGGCACCTAAAGTGGCCACTAAAGGTGTGGATACGCCTCTGAGAAGACAGGGGGTTAAAAGCAGGAACTCCCAAGAGCTCGCTCTCTTTGGTTCCGGTCAGGGTGCAGTGCAGATCTCCCCTGCCCAGCCATGGGGCTGGGTGGGGGAGGGGAAGCCATGTGGTCTGGTCGAGGTGAGCCGAGGGGGCTGAAGGATTGGAACCGAGCCAGCTCCTGTGGACAGAAGGGTGGAGAGAAGCAGAGATGTCTTTGTCGTTCCCTCGCCAAGAGGGAAGAGACAGAGAGTCCAGACGGCACCTGTAACTTTGCCGGCGCGGAGGAGAAGGAGGGGTGGGGGAATGCACCCAGCCTTGGCCTTGGGAATCGGCTGCTGGGCAGAGATATCAGCCGTCCAGGGAGTCTGAGCTTTTAACCCTTTCCTGAGAAATGAAGGCTTTGTAAAATATTACTCCTCCTTGATTTGAAGTAGAAGACAGACAGTCTGGGATCCGAGATGATGGAAGAAGAAATTCTTGAGTTGGAAGGAGATGATGGAGTGGCTTGTGGCTGGACTTTTCTTGTTAGCCATAGACTGAACCAAATTCTCCTGACAGAAGCTGCACTTAGGGGGGTGGTTTGGTGAGCCAAGAGACTTGTATTAGTGATTACCAGCAGAGGATTAGAGAGAACAGAGGAGAGTTGGAGGAGAAAGTGTGGAGAAGCCCTCTATCTTCAAGGAAGAAGAAGAGGAGAAGAAGACCTCTGTTCTTGGACCCTCAGCCCCAGGGGAAAATGGGGGGGACTGTAGTCCCGCAATGAGAAACTGAACTGTTGTCTCTTTTGGTCCATGGCAAAGCATCCTTAAAGGAGCCCTATGAGCAGTCTGTCCATGCACGGTGGTGAGAGCACTGTGACATGGAGAGGAGAGTGTCACCACGGCAGATTTTCTCTGGGCAGTTGCCATGTGTGACATGGAAACACAAGGGTGGCAATTGTGTTTCCTGGGGGGTCTGTGGCACAGGAGAGACTCCTGTCTCCCTTGAAAGATTGAGTATTTGAATATCTGAAGGGTGGCAACTTGATCAGGATCCCGGGTGGTATCTCACTGTGGTTCCATTTGGAAATTAGGTGGGAATTAGTTGGGAGGAGGAAGAGTGTTTTGGAAGGTCTTCGTCCAGGATTGAGTGTCTGTGTTTTTATAGTAGTAGTAGTTTAATAAAGTTCTTTTCTTTGTTATTAAGCTTGAGCCTGCTCTGCTCTGTTCCTGATCACATCTCACAGCAATTATTTAAAAAAGTGCATTTTCATGGGAGTGCTGGCATCGCGCCAGCATCAAACCATAACATATGTTCTTAGGTATATACGTTCTATAGATAGTTGTTGTTACAAATATTCTTACAATGTAAATGTGTTCTGTGTTTTCATTGCTGTTTTTCTGAAAAGAAACAAGCTTTATTTTTCACACCCCTTTCCAAAGTTCTCTTTCCATTTGCATTAGGCACAGGATCCCGAGAGGATCTGGGGGTACCCGGGTGATGCCGATGATGGTGATGGGGATCCCGTGCTGGGTATAAATTTCATGATGAATTCCTGGGGAGGGTTTTGTCTATATCCAGGGTTTTTGCGGTCCCGGTGGATTTTTGGGGGTTCCCAGGGGGGTTTTCAGGATTCCCAAAGGGGGCGATCGGGCGATCCCAGGGGGAACCCAAGGCTGGTTTGGGGTACCTGCCGGTGACAGAGATGGGGACCCTCTGCCATGTAAGAACCTTCTCAGGGGCATCTGGGGGTGCTGGGAGCTCTTGTGGGAATTTTGATGTCCTGGGATGGTTTGGGGGGTGTCTGTGTGGGGTTTTTGTGGTCCTGGGGAGTTTTTGGAGGGCCCAGGGATGATTTTGGGGTCCCGGGGAGGTCGGGGTGTCCAGGGGGGTTTGGGGGTTCCCGGGAGGGTTTGGGGGTTCATGGGCAATGCTGATGACAGAGCTGGGACCCCGTGCCGGGTATGAACCTTCTCACTACGCACGGGCAGCGTCAGCGTGTTCAGGGAGATCCTGGGGGGCCCGGAGGTCACCCCAAAACCCAGGGGACCCCAAATCCTCAGGGACCCCCCCAAACTCCCCTCCCCGCTGGATCTGCTGCAGGCAGGGGGGCGCCAGCACTCGGCCCCCACCCCCACCATCACAGGGGGCTGTGATGAAATCTGGGGGTGCACGGACAGGTCGGGGGGACCCCCAAAGTCCTGGGAAAGGGGGAACACAGGGGAACTCCCAGGAATGCCCACTGGGGGCTTAGGGGAGATCAAGGAGGAGTTTTGGGTGAGCTTAATTGTGTCACTATCGTCAGGAAAGGGGACTCCAAGGGTCCCCGGTGTCCACATACCCTGCAAAAGGTGGGAAAACCCGGGCTGGCTGGGAATAGGGGTCCCAGGTGTCCTCGGTGTTGAGGAAAGGAGGGTCTGGGCGCTGGGAAAGGCAGGAATAGGGGTCCAGGGGGTCTCTGGGTGAAAGAAAAGGGGGCTCTGGGGGTCGGGAGAGGCGGCATGGCCGGGAAAGGGGTGCGGGGGTTGCCGGTGCCGGATAAAGGGGGTGCGGGGTGGAATCCCGGCCAGGAATGGGGGTGTGTGGGGGGATGGTGGTGCCCGGGAATGGGGGTTCAGGGGCCCCTCGGTGCTCCGGAATGGGCGACCAAGGAGTCCCGGTGCCGGGGGTCCCCCTCACCTCTCGCTGCCCCCCCGGGGCCCCAGGAGCGCCCCCAGCTCCAGCGCTGGAGCCATCGCGCTGCTCCTCCTCACTCCCAGTACGATCCCAGTATGATCCCAGTAGAACTCGGTCACCCAGGAGCCGCTCCCAGTATGATCCCAGGACAGCCCAGGCACTGCCACTCCTGGCATCCCCCCCAGCCCTCTCTGCGTTCCGACCTGTCCCGGCTCCATCCCCGCCCCTCCCGCGGCTGCGGGGGCTTCGGGAGCGGGGGAGGAGGAGGAGGGAGGGAGGAAGAGGCGCAGCGGCAGCAGGGAGCAGCCGGAGGAGAGGAGAGAAGGAATCGCGTGGCCCTGGCGCTGCCTGAGCTCGCAGCACCCCGGGAGCATCGCCCCCATCCCGCAGGTGCCCGGGGAGGGGGAGCTCGGCCCAAATATCCCGGGGCTCCCTGGGTTTGGGTTTTTTTGGGGGGATGTTTGGAGCTGGTAGGGCTCCAAAGCCGAGCTGCAGCTGGCCCTCGGGGGGACATCGGTGGATCCCCGGGAGATGTTTTCCGGGGGACCCGGTAGGCGGTGAGGGCAGCAGAGCCCCGGCGGGGGGACACCGGTTTTGGGGAGCCCCGGGAAAGCCGCGGCTGCCCTGAGCTGGAGCCCAGAGAGAGAAGAGCCCCAGAAGCCCCAGCGGGGAACCCGAGAGGGGGGGACCCCTGGCAGTGCCGGCACCCCGGCAATGGGGGGTGCTGGGGCTGGAGGGGCGGCATGGCCGGGAAAGGGGTGCGGGGCTCCCGGGGCCGCCAGGGGCTGCTCCCAGCAGGAGCCCAGTTGCTGCCAGTCATACCCCATTATGATACAATTTGCCCCCAGCATAGTCCCTGTTGCTCCCACTTTCATCCAGTGTGTTCCCAGTTGCTCCCAGTCACACCCAGTATGGGGGATGATGTGCCTGGTGTGTTCCCAGTCACTCTCAGACACTCCCAATATTAGTCCAGTCCTTCCCAGTATGGTCCAGAGATGAGCCCAGTGTACTCGCAG
This sequence comes from Anomalospiza imberbis, assembly GCF_031753505.1. Taxonomy (NCBI): domain Eukaryota; kingdom Metazoa; phylum Chordata; class Aves; order Passeriformes; family Viduidae; genus Anomalospiza; species Anomalospiza imberbis. Next base: position 277,090 of record NW_027099512.1, on the reverse strand, counting down.
TCACTCCCAGTATGAACCAGTTGTGCCCCACATGGTTCCAGTTGCTCCCTTTCACCCTCACTTTTGTTCCAGTCACTCCCAGTCTCTCCCAGTCTCTCCCAGTGTTCCTTCCAGCATACTCCCAGTCACTCCCAGTTCCTTCCAGCATGATCCCATTTGTTCACAACCACTCCCAGTCAGCCTCAGTGTAGTTGCACTCACTGCCAATATGATCCCTGTCACCTCCAGCATGATCCCAATTGATCCCAGTATAAGCCCAGTTGTTTCCAGTCACCCCCAGCATGCACCCAGTGACTCCCAGTTCCTCCCACTTGCTCATAGCATGATCCCAGTTGCTCCCAGTTGCTCCCAGTCAAACTCAGAATGATCCCAGTCACTCCCAGTGTATCCTATTTGCGCCAGCATGGTCTCAATTGCCCGCTGCAGGCTCCTACTCTGTCCCAGTGTGATCCCAGTATGATCCCAATATGATCCCAGTCTCCCTCGGTGTGACCGCAGTCTGCCCCAGCATGGGCCCAGCTGCTCCCAGTATGATCCGAGTGCGATCCCAGTATAAAAAAGTCACTCCCAGTGCTGCTATTCCTGGGATCCCCCAGCCCTCTCTGCGTTCCCCCCTCCCGGATCTCCCGAGAGGATCCCCAAGGGCTGGCAGTCCCCTGGCAGGGTCCCCAGCAAGGCCCAGTTTGGATGTGCAGCCCCCAGTTTTCCCAGTTTGCTTCTCCTTTTGCCCGGGCCGGGTTCCCCTCGCCCCCAGCGGGTGGGAGCAGCCGAGAGCCCCGCGCTGCCCATCCCGACCTGTCCCGGCTCCATCCCCGCTCCTGCCGCAGGCTGTCAGGGCTGCGGGAACGGGGCACCGAGGGTGTCACTGCTCCTGGGGGAGGAGGAGGAGGGAGGGAAGAAGAGGGATGGAGGAGGAGAGCCAGAAGGGATGGAAGTAGGAGAAGGAGGTGGGCTTAGGGAGGAGGAGGAGGGATGGAAGAGGAGGACTGGGATGAAGAGGAAGAGGAGGGACAAAGGAGGATCAGGAAAAGAAAAAGGAACCACGAGGTTGAGCCCTTCCTGAATTCACAGCCCCCCTGGGACCATCAGCCCCCATCCCATGGGTGACCAGGGATGGGGAGCTCGGCCCAGATATCCTGGGGGGGTCCCTGGGTTGGGTTTTTGGGGGGGATGTTTGGAGAATGAAGAACTGCAAAGCTGAGTGGAAAAGGCCCCTTGGGGGGACACTGGGGGGTCCCGGTGGCAGCTGACAGCAGAGGCAGCCTGGAGGAGCAGAGCCCTGTGTCCCCCAGGAGCCCAAAGTGGGGAGCCCAGAGAGGGGGGAGCGCCGTCATTGGCGGGACCCTCAACAGCCTGGAGAGGGGCAGGGGGGACTCCTTGGAGCCCCTGCAGCCCAAAGCAGAGAAGGAGGAGAGAAGGGACCCTGGGAGCCCAAAAAGCCCTGGCATCCTGTGCCAGGAAGCTGGACAGAGCTTCAGCCAGAGCTCGGAGCTGGTGGGCCATGAGCAGGTTCACCATGGGGAGAAGCCCTACAAGTGCTTGGAGTGTGGGAAGAGCTTCAGGCAGAGCTCCCACCTGATCCAGCGTCAGATGATCCACACCGGGGAATGGCCCTAGGAGTGTGGGGAGTGTGGGAAAGGCTTCAGCTGCAGCTCTCACCTCGTCACCCACCAACGCATGCACACTGGGGAGAGGCCCTACGAGTGTCCCGAGTGTCAGAAGAGGTTTCAGACCAGCTCCAGTCTCCTCAGGTACCAGCGGATTCACACGGAGGAGAGGCCTTTCCGCTGCACCAACTGCGGGAAGGGCTTCAAACAAAAGTCCCACCTCGTCACCCACCAGCGCATCCACACTGGGGAGAGGCCCTACGAGTGTCCCCAGTGTGGGAAGAGCTCCAGAAGCTCTACCTTGACCCAACACCAACGGAGGCACCGGTAAGGGAAATCCTGCAAATGCCTCAGCTGTGGGAAGAGCTTCGTGCCCTGCTCCAACTCCATCCCCCATGGGAGGACCCACTTTGGTCAGAGCCCTGGTGACCCACATTCCCAGTGATCCCTGCTGAGAAGACACCTGGAAGGTGGTCTCCATGTCCTCCTGGATCCCCATAGGCACCTGGATGAACACAGAGGCAGGAACATCCATCAGGACTCTGATCTAAACTGGAAATTCACTGGCAGAAAGCGATTTGTTGACTTTACACCCCAAAGAAATTTCACCCACTCTGTCCAGTTATTTCTTCTGGTGGCATCAAGCAGTGCTGCATGATCTTGGAGGTCTTTTCCATTTCAATAATTTCTTTCCTCACACTGTCTAAAAACCAAAACTGGGGTGAAAATAAAGAGATTGAGCAAAGAGATCTAAAGCTGCACCATTTACCAGGATTTGGGGGTGAATTTGGGGTTGGTTCAATAGAATATTTGGGAGGATTTGGGTGTTCTGAAGCTATCAAAGGCAGGGGACATGTCCACAATCTCATAGGTGTGCCGGCAAAAGGTGTCCACCTGAGCCCGCCTGTTCTCCAAGAATTCTAATTGTCTGTCCCAGTGCCTGGCCTGGGTCTCCCTATCCGGGATGTTCCCCCAAAGTGCCCAAATCACTGCTGAAGTGCCCGAGCTGATCCTGGCTGTAAATGTTCCTGTCCACCAACCTCTCCTGGTCAGTGCCATGGGAGGTGGGAGTTTAGGGGCTCCTGGGGGGACTGGGAAGGGCTTCTGTCAATCCTGTGGGCATTTGTGGTGCTGGGAGGGCGCTTGGCAGGGTCTATGAGGGAGATTTGGGTCCCTGACAGGGCTGTGTGGCTTGCAGAGAATTTGGGTGGGTCCTGGGGGAGATGGAAACGGGTTTTGGTGGTTCTTGGGGTCATTTATCTTGCAGGGAGTAGTTGGGGGGGGGATCCTGGCTGGGAGCTGTGGGGTGGTTGGAGGAGTCTGGGAGTGGCTGTGGGTCTGGGAGGGCGTTTTTGGGTGGTTGTGACTCCCCCAGACTCCCAAAGCTGCCACCAGACCCCACCCTCAAGATACTGCCAGAGCTCAGTGGCTCCATGTTGGGGTTCATCGTCCTGGCTCTGCAGAAGATATGGGGGGGTCCCCGGGGCCGTGTGTGTCCCCCCAGAGCGTGTGTGACACCCCCCATCCCATTGTCACCCCCTTGTCCCTCCCCACAGGGCTCCAGCCCCAGCTCCTGCTCCCCCAGAGGGAATTTGGGGAGGGGGCAGGAGGGTGTGCAGCCCCCGCCGGGGAATGGCCCCAGCCCAGCCCCTTTGTTCAGCACCAAGCTGGGCTCGGGGCCGCAGGAGGAAGAGGCCGGTGGGAAGCAGATCCTGCAGCTGGGACAGTGCTGGGGGTCAGGGCAAGGGCCTGCCCTGCACACCTGGCTCAGGTGTGACCCTGCCCCGGCAAGGGAGCGGGACATTCCCATCCCCAGGGATCAGGGCTGGGAGCAGCACTTGGGGCACGGACATGGAAATACTGGGAGCGACTGGGAGCACACTGAGGGCGTGAATTATTCCCCTGCCTCCACCTTCTCCGGCCGCCCTGCCAGCTGAGAAATGCTCGCTGGGCCTCGGCCTTGGCCAACAGCCCCTGGGCTCAGCTCCTTGGAGCTCATCACAAACACTGTCTGCTCCAGGCACTGCTGCTGCCCAACCAGCTCCTGGCTGCTTTAGGAGCAGCCCCGGGAAGTGTTTTTGTTCCCTCGGTGGCACAACAGCCTTGTTCTCACCCTGCCAAAGAAAGCTGTGGATGCCAAGTGCGGCCAGGATGAAACATTGCTGGCACTGAAGCCCCTCTCTTGGGGCCCTACAGACAGCGCTCCAAAAGGAGCCCCTTGGAGCTCTCCTGGGCCAGCGACTCCCTCGGAGTGGGGCCTCTCCGAGCCGGGAACTCTCCCGTTTGCTGCACTCGGGGATCCCCAACAACGAGGGAGCCTGGGCCGATCCCCCCACTCCTCCAGGCTCAACCCTTCCCCCGCTGGGGAGATGCCAAAGCATCTGCAGGGAGCATTTCCCGGACCTCAGGGGAATTTCTCACAGGTGCCTTGCACTGACTCTTTGTGTCTGTGTGCACACAGGAGTGCCTGTGCTCGGGAAATGTGGCAGAAATGCTGCTCTCTGATGGGTCTGAGTGCCTTGGAGAGCTGAGCCAGTCAGGCCTGTCAGTAGGGTTAAATCACAAGGTCTAAGCTAAGTTAATTTGTGCTAAGAGTTGTTCTTTGCTAAGTTGTTAGGTTTAAAATATAAGCCAAGTTGAATATTGTTAAATGTTATTTCTCAGTTAAATTGCAAAGTCATAGGTTATAAGTTAGGTTAAATACTGTAAAGTGCTGTTCTTTTGCTAAATTGTGAAGTTGAAGGTGGAAGTTAAGTTTAAGGTATAAGTTAAGTCCTGTTAAGTTTGAGCTCTGTAAGCTCTTGGGCCTGTATTCCTTTTATCCTTGCCCTCATTTCCTTGGGTCTCACACTCACACAGGGACAGTTCTCGGTTCATTTCTGGTTTGATTGCCTGGATTCTGTTTGGTTTTGTTGTTGCTTTGTTTCCTTGGTGTGCCTGAAGTGTCCAGTCAGGAGCAGAGTGACTCTTGCCAAGGAACATTGTGGTGCTGTTGCTCAATATTAAATCTGGTTTTTGCTGCTCCCTTGCTGGGGATTTTTTCAGCGCTCTCAAGCCCTCGTTGGTAACAGGGTGAAGGAGCCCTGGGCCAGGCTCTGGCCCTGGGGAATACGAGCACGCTGCCGGGGGGTCCCTGTCCCCTGTCCCGCCCCCCATGGCCCTGTGTCAGGCTCTGGGCTCGATCTCGTGGAACATCCTCTGGGGGAGGCTGCGGCGCCGGGGGCGGGGGGACCTGGGGGGACAGGGGACCCCGCTGTGCACGAGCAGCGTTGGACTTCTCTGGGGGAACTGGGAGGGGGGGCTGGGGCAGAGTCACCTCCCCAGTGACCTCACACAGCCCCTGTGATGTCACACAGCCCCTGTGATGTCACAGAGACAACTCTGAGATGTCACCCTGTGATGTCAGACAGCTGCTCTGTGATGTCACAGAAGACTCTGACATGTCACCCTGCAATCTCACTGTTTGTTCTTTGATGTCACAGCCTGCTCTATGAAGTTACACAGCCACCCGGTGATGTCACAACCCACACTCTGATGTCACAGAGCCACCCTCCATGACAGCAGAATCTGCTCTATGGCCTCATACCCGACTCTATGATGTCACAGTCCACTCTCTGATGTCACAAAACCCTCCCTGTGATGTCATACTGCCACTCTGTGATGTCACAGCACACACTTTGACCTCACAGCCCGCTCTATGATGTCATACAGCCATGCCATGATGTCACAGCCTGCTCTCTGATGTCACACTGTCCCCTCTATCATGCCTTAGCTGCTTGATGACCTCACACAACAAACTCTGTGATGCCATAGCCCAATCTGTGACAGCAGCACCTCTGTGGCTGTGTCATGGAGGCACAGAGCAGCTGTGATGTCAGAGAGGGGCTGTGTGACAGCACAGCGTGGGTTGTGTGAGGTCACAGATTGGGCTGTGACATCACAGAGCTTGTTGCATGAGGTCATCCTCACGAGGGGATCCTGCTGCCCGAGCACAGCATTCCTTTGCACTGTGCTGGCCGCCAAACGAGCCCACTTGGCCTCAAAAACCTCAAACTGCACAGAGTCAAAAAGAGCATGTGCCACAGAACGGATGTCGGAAGGTGTCAGCAACTCAGCAACGAGCATTCCGATCGTCTGCATAACTTCAGCAGACCCGACACCACGCAGGGCAACGGTGTCACGGATTTCTTTCACCATCTTAAACGATAAAGGCTGATGGGTGCTGTGAGTAACGCCCCTAAGCACAGGGAAAGCCTTGGGACCCCCTGGCAAGGTCGCATCACCTGCCGTGTCCCGTCCCGTGGGCTCCACAGGGACAGCAGCAGCCGCCTGACTGCGGGGCAGCGCAGCATCACTTGACACCACGCTCCCCGCAGCATCAGCAGAGCCAGAGGAGCCTCCTCCGCGATCCTGCAGGCGCTGCGAGGAGGCAGAGTCGCACATCTCCTCAGCCTTACCGAGGACCTCCTGCCAAAACCGCCGGCGGTCCCTGGGACGCACGGTCACCTGGCAGGCGGGGAGGGTCCACAAAGCCGACGGGGAGGGTCCGCGGCCACGGGAACCCACCGGCCTCCCGCCGGCCGCGTCAGCAGCCGCGCTCAAGGTAAACAGCCCCGCGCCCCGCCGCAGCCTCAGCCCCCGCGGCAGGCGGGGGAGCGGGGCCGAAGCAGCCGGCAGCTCGGCGGTGCCGCCCGCCGCAGCGCTGGCAGAGGGCACCGCGGCGGACACAGGCGCCGGCGCGGAACGCAGACCCGGCGCGGCGCCCCCCGCCCCCGGCGCGGGGCAGGGATGGGGCGCAGAGAGAGACGCGGTGTGCGGAGCCGCGATACCGCGGGCCGACACGAGGGAGCCCGGCACGGCCCAAGGAGCGGCGGAGCCGTGCCGCGGAGCCGCGCAGCGGGCACCGCCCCCGCCGGGCGGAGCGGGGCGGGCTGCCCGCCTGCTGGGCCGGGGCCCGACGGAACAGTGGCCAGCGCCCCGGCTCCGGCGGCTCCCACTGCCGCCGCACGCCCAGCAGGCTGCGCAGGCTCGGGAACGGGAGACGCCGCTGCCCCGCAGGACGAGCCCGCGGTCGGAGCGGGCGAGCCCGCTCCCGCCGCCCCCAGGGCTATGTCGTGGAAACATTGACATGACAGCTTTTACTGAGGATAGCTCTGTGGAAAATCAGAAGTGTGGCAGCTTCACCATTTGTTAACTAGAACAGAAACTCAAGGGGAGAATGACTTGCAAGAGAAACTGTTTTGAAGGCCCAAATAGCTGTTTTTTCACCATTCTGACCCCTTCCCCTGCTGAGCAGATTGATAGCCGAGATCCCAAGGTGCACTATTTCCACTCAAGCAGAGCCTCCTGAAGGTGTTAATGGCTGACAACGTTTTCGTGTGGAGCAAGGAGATGTCTCCTCCCTGTTAATTGCAATCGATGTACGATGTTTCTCTATCAAGCACTGAAATGCTTTAAAGAGAAGTGTTTGATTCCTGGTTTAAAGAACTGTTTCAGCCATGACCTGGGAGGCAGAAGGTGTCTCAAGGAATGCTCTGGAGTGCTTTATGTAGGAGTCAGATAAGGGGATTGCAGTGGCCCCGCTCAGGGAGGAGGTAGGGTGGATGTTTGCTGCTGTTTTAAAGGTGTGAACAGGCGATAAGGAGCAGCAGAAACACGGGGTTTACAGATCCATTGATTATGCGATCACTCCATTCAGCCAAGTAAAGGTTTTTGTGATTTAGACAATTTACCTTTGAAAGGAAGAAAAAAAATAAAGGTTGAAGAAGATACAGATGGGCACAAACACAGGAGATGAGCACTGATTTTAGGGTATGGGGAGAAGCAGAAGAAGGCAGTTTGAAGGAAGATGAGGGAAGCTCTCAGGGTGTCAAGAGGCCCTTGAAAGGGACCCATCTGTCTGCAATTTCCTGCCCTCTCAGGTGGAAGGAGTGATTAATGACCAGGAAAGGATATGAGGGATGTGTAGAGAGCTGAGGGTCTTTTGCAGAAGTTTGTGAAGCTTTAAGTAGTCTGCTGAGTTTCTTGCAGCAGAGAAGCTGAGCCTTGGTTGTTGGTAAGCTTTGAGAAGCTGATGTTGAGCTATCTCAATTGAAAGAAAATCTGCTGTGGTCTGAAATGTTTTCTACCACTGAAGAACCAGTACTGGGGTAGAAATGTGTTCTAACCAGGTAGGAAGCTTTTCTTTTTGTGGGGCAATGTGAAGTGGAGAATGAGAGAAGACCTAGTAAAACTGGGAGGGGATAAGGCTGGAAAACTGTGTGCTGAGATGTTGATTGGAAAATACAGGGATGGGGCAGCAAATGGAAGTTGCTGTTGGAGAAGAATAATATGATTGTGTTAGAAAGCTAAGTTTTTGGGACATGGCCTAGAGAAATGAAAGAGCAGGCAGGGGGAAATGTGGGAGAAGGTGAGGTTTGTGCATTGGGGCAGTACAATCCAAATAATAGGTTTTAATAGTGGTTTAAGATCCAGGACTGGCTAAAAAGTCACTCTAGAAGAAAATGAACATTTCACTCTTTTAGATGCAGATAGCTGGATTGATTTCATGCAAAGAGAGAAATATGATCTTTTTGAGAAAGAGTGTTGGTTTTGTTCTATTGGGGATTTTGGACTTACCTGATGTAGAAGGACTGGCTGGTAACAAGAGATGCAGACAGAGGATCAGAGCCAGGATAGAAGTAAAACAGCCTGATTATGTCTTGGTAAAAGAGCTTGGTGGAGATGATAAGGAAACACATTGGCAGATATTAACACTATTAATTAACATTCAGCCTTCATCTGCATGAAGAGCTATCTCACAGTAATTTGGTAGTGGCAATGGAGATGAAGAATAGATGCAAGATTGGATGCAGCTGGCAAAGAGCACCCTAGATCCTCAGGATGAAGGATAGTCTGCTGGCTGTGATGCAAGGCATCAAGGGGGAGAGGAGCTGTAATAGGAGGGATCTGGCACTTGAATTAAGAGAATCAATCAGTGGTTGGTAACTGGCCATGGTAGACATCTGGCAGCATGACTGTACAGCTGTGACCCTTGCATCTGGAGACAGTTACATGGGTTTGTGTCCAAAGCAGGAGTTTCAACAGGAATCTGAACTCGAGTGCAAAGTCATTCCTCACTGATTGATGTGTGTGCAGTAAGACAAGGGTGCACCAGAGCAAAGCTCCCCCCTGGCTGCCTGTTCTGGCAGTTTTAGGATCATGTTGGCCAAGGGAGCAAGCCTGAGGGTGCCATCACACTGGGGATATATCTGGCATGGTGGAGGTGGATTCAACTCCAGACCTGTCACCTGTCCCCACTCCTTGGTGATGAGCAGTGACACAGCCATGGCTTTGCCTGTGGATTTGTGGCTTTCCAACCTTCCTTTGCTTGTCCTTAGAAGAAAGACATGAGATGGCTTTGTTCTAAAATTAAATAGCTTTGTTCCATTGCCAGTGAAGAAAAAAGCAAGAGTTCATTTTTTTCATCTCCCTTAAAGGATGCCAAACATGGACTGAATTCCTCAGGGCATCTGTAGCATTGCCACTCTGTCTTCTTGTTACTCTGACCATCTTCATCTCTGCAGAGAGCGCGGGACTCCAGGACGGTTTGGATGGATGAGAGTTCTCTGAAGTCAGGTCTTGGAAGATGTGGTTTATTAAAAGGGGTCAAAGGCCCTGCTTGGAGTTGCCAGGCCCAACTCGTGGCAGGCCCAGGGAGAGGGAGAGAGCGAGGGTTCCAGGTGAGGGTCCCAGGGGAAGGTCCAAGAAAGAGTCTGGTCCCTCGGGCACACCTTATCAGGGGGCTTCAAGGTGGGCTGGAGCAGGACTTGGGCCAATGGGGTCACAGATACCTGATACTTCAGGGGAGGGTCACAGGTGTGGGATGAACCATACATTGGGGGTGAGACAGAGCATTCCATTTGACCTTTGGACCTATCTGCAGGTAAAGGGCGTTGTTTAATCAGAAGGGGGGGTTGCTTTCAGCCTGGCTATACTATTATTTTCTAGTTATTCAGTAGTCAAGGTTTGTTATTTCAAATCTAGTTCTCATCTCAATGTCTGTATTTTCCAAATCTTTTGCCAGGCAATCATATTTATAAGGTTTTCCTATTTCATCTTCCCCAACAAGTGACCCCAAAACCTGAGGGACTGAGGGGACTTGTGGGATTTCAGAGAGGTTTTATGGGATTTTAGTGAGAACTTAAGGGATTTTAATGGAATCTTATGGGATTTTAATGAGGTTTGATAAGATTTTTTTGGGTATTTGATGGGATTTTAATGGGATTTAAGGGATTTGGATTAGGGACCAATTCCCGTCTGAGCCCTTGAGTCCAGACATATGGGATTTTATGGGCGGAATATTTATGGGAGGTTTTCACTGGAATTTTTGGGAGGGTTTATTGGGGATTGTGAGGAGGATTTTGGAGGATTTTTGCAGGAATTTTTTTGAGTGATCTTTGTGGGATTTCTGGGGTGGATTTTGTGAGATTTTGTTGGGGTTTGGTGGGATTTTGAGGGAAGTTTTTGTAGGGATTTTTTGGTTGGATTTTCTCAGACTTTGGGTGGGATTTGAAGGGACTTGGGAGCATTTTTGGGGGATTTGAGAGGGGTTTGGTGGGATTTTGGTGCAGATTTTTTGAGTGGATTTTTGGTGGAGTTTGGGGGGTTTCTGGGGAAATTTTTGTGGGATATTTTGGGTGATTTAGAGGGATGTTATGTGTGGATTTTGTGTGCTTTGGAGATTTTTGGGGGGATTTTTGTGCAGATTTTTCTGTGTGGATTCTGTGGGATTTTCACGGGGATTTAGTGGGACTTTTTGAGAGATTTTTCTGTGGGATTTAGGGGGGATTTTGGGTGTGATTTTTGTTGGGATTTTGAAGGATTTGTGTGGGCTTTGGGGCGATTCTTGTGGGGATTTTTAGTGGGAGGATTCTATGGGGGATTTTGGGGCACTTTTGTGGAATTTTGGTGGGGCTTTACCTGGAATTTTGGGTGGATTTTGTGGGATTTTTGAGGATTCTTTGTGAAAGTTTTGCGGGCATTTGAGGGGATTTTTGTGGAATTTTGTTGTGAATTTTTTAGTGGGATTTTTGATGGGATTTTTGGTGAGTATTTTGAGGAGATTTTTATTGGATTTAGGTGGGGTTTCTGTGGGGTTTGGGAAAGACTTTTGTGGGATTTTGGGGTGATTTTTTTGGTTTTTTTGGGGATTTTGGGCAATTTTTGTGGGTGTTTTTTTTTAGGATTTTGGGGGATTTTGGACAGATTTTTTTGGTGTGTATCCAGAGTGACTTTTGGCAGATTTTGGGCCTGATTGGGGCAGCTTTGGGGCTGATTTTGGGGTTTTTCTCCCGTTTCCCCCAGCTGTGGGAAGCCCCGAAGCACATCCTGTTCCTGCCCGAGCTCCCTGAGCAGCCCCAGGAGCTGATGCTCTCCGTGCTCCTCAGCCAGTGAGGTCTGGGGCAGTCCCGGCATTCCGGGCATTCTGGGGATTCCGGCCGGGCTTTAGGGCACTTGGGGATTTTGGGGCTCGGGGGGGAGAGAGGATGAGGGGGGCTTGGGGCTGGATGTTTTGGGAAAATATCGGGATTTTTGGGGGGAATATCTGGTTTTTAGAGGGGAATTTCTGGATTTTGGGGGGAAAATACCAAATTTGAGGGGGGGGGGAAGGAAATACTGGACTTCTTAGGGGGGAATTTCTAAGGTTTTGATGGGGGAGTTACTAGTTTTTGGGGAGGGATTTCTGGATTTTTTTCAAGGGGGAATTTCTGGATTTTTTGGGGAATGTTTCTGGATGGGGAACGAGGTTTGGTTTGGATTCTTTGGGGGGGAATAATTCTCGATTTTCTGGAGGAATTTCCTAGTTTGTTGGGAATGTTCCCGGATTTTTTGGAGCATCATTTCTGGATTTCTTTGGGGAAAATTTCTGAATTTCTGGGAGACTATTTCAGGATATTGTTTTTTTTTTTTTTGGGAGCATTTCTGGATTTGGGGGGAACATTCCCAGGTTTCTGGGGGAACATTCCCGGGTGTCTCGGGGAACATTCCTGGGTTTTTGGGGAACATTCCCAGGTTTCTGGGGGAACATTCCCAGGTGTCTGGGGAACATTCCCAGGTGTCTGGGGGAACATTCCCAGGTGTCTGGGGAACATTCCCAGGTATCTGGGGGAACATTCCAAAATAACTCCAAAATAACCCCAAACTAAAAAAAAACGGGCCTGAAATACCCAAAAATCACAAAAAACTGCATCAAACCCACCCCTAAATACCCAAAAACCGCCGCAAAACACCCAAAATCCCACCAAACCACCCCAAAATCCCATAGAAATGTCCTGAAATCCCACCAAACCCCCCCAAAACCCCTCAAAATTGCCCCTGAATACCCTAAAGCTGCCCCAAATCCTTCAAGCTGCCCCAAAATCCCATAGAAACACCCTAAAGACCCTCCAGACCAGCCCAAAAGCCCATAGAAACACCTGAAAATCCCTCAAAACCACCCCAACACACCATAAATCCCATCAAACTGTCCCCAAATGCCATAGACCTGCCCCCAAATCCCATCGAAATATTTCAAAATCCCAGAAAACTGCCCCAAAAATGGTCCTGACCCTGCCCCAAACCCCCCTGCACGCCCCCACTCCCCCAGGTAAGTTCAGTTCATCCGAAATCCTCCTTTTTTGTACTTAATTCTCCTTTTTTTATCCCAAATCCTTCTTTTTTTATCTCAAGTTCTCCTTTGTTATCCTAAATCCTCCCTTGTTTATCCCAAATCCTCCCTTTTTTGTCCCAAATCTTCCTTTTTTCAACCTCAAAATATCTTTTCATCCCAAAGCTCCTTTTTTGATCTCAAATCCTTCTTTGTGCAACCCAAATTTCATTTTCCCACCACAAATTCTCCCTTTTCCACCCCAGATCCTTTGTGTGTCCCCAAATCCCTTTTCCCATCCCAAAATCTCCCTTTTCCACCCCAAATATTTCTTTGTGCATGCCAAATCTTCTTTACCACCCCAATTCCCCTTTCCCCACCCCAATCCCCTTCTCCCACCCCAAATCTCTTTTTCAACCCCAAATCCCCTTTTCCCACCCAGGATCTTTCCCCATCCTGAATCCCCCAATTCCCACCCCAATCCCCTTTTTTTCCCCAGCGTTGGACCCAGGGTCTCTGCAGACATTGCACCTGGAGCTGCCCAAATAACCCCAAATAAACCCCAAATAACTCTAAACAAACCCCAAATAACCCCAAATCACCCCAAACAAACCCCAAATAAACCTAAACAAACCCCAAATAACCCCAAAAAAATCCCAAATAAACCCAAACCCCACTGTGCCCCCCAGGGCTGGAGGGGGTTTGGGGGGAGGGGATTGGGGACTGGGGGGGTCATGACCCCAAACTTTGGGGATTGGGGGTGTTTGATCTTAAAAATTTAGGGGGTGGGGGGGGGGTTGACGCCTAAGGGTTTGGGGGATTTTGACCCCAAGCTTTGGGAATTGGGGGTGTTTGATCCTAAAATTTGGGGTTTGGGGGGGTTTGACACCAGGGTTTGGGATTTGGGGTTTTTGACCTCAGGATTTGAGGATCAGGGTGGTTTGACCCCCAAACTTTGGGATCAGGGCGTTTGGACAACCCAGATGTTTCAAACTCCAGGATTTGGGGTCAGGGGGTTTTGACCCCAGAATTTGGGCATTGACCCCAGGATTTAAGGGGGATTTAACCCCAAAGTTGAGAGGATCAGGGGGATTTGACACCCCCACGTTTGGGATCGGGGGGCCTTGACCCCAAAGTTTGGGTATTGGGGTGTTTGAGCCCAAACTTTGGGGAGGAGGTGGGTTGGGCACCCCAGATATTTCAAACCCCAGGAAGTTGGAGATTGGGGGTTTTAACCCCAAACTTTGGGGGTGTGGGGTGTTTGACACCTCAGGATTTGGGATTTGGGGGGATTTCAGCCAAGATTTTGGGAATTGGGGGTGTTGGACACCCCAAATGTTTCAAACCCCAGGATTTGGGGTCAGGGGGATTTAACCCCATTGTTTGGGAATTGGGGAGTGTTTGACACCCCAGGATCTGGGATTTGGAGGGTTTGATCCTAAAATTTGGGGTTCGGGGCTGGGGGTGGGGCTTGACATCCCAGAGTTTGGGTTTGAGGGTGTTTGACCCCCCCAGTGTTTGAACCCCCAGGATTTGGGGTCGGGGGGAGTTGACCCCAGGATCTGGGGTGTTTGACCCGCTGGGTTTGGGGTCGGGGTTGAGAGCAGAGCCATTTACTGGAAACAGCGGCGGGACCAGGACTGAGAACAGGATCGGGATCGGGAATGGGAGTGGGATCGGGGTCGGGAATGAGATCGGGAACGGGAACAGAAATGGGAATGAGATTGGGATCGGGAACAGGATCAGGAACGGGATTGGGCTCGGGAAGGGGAGAAACCTTGACCCAATAATGGACCCCGCCCCCAGGGAGCGACCCTGCCCCAATCCCGGGATGGAGCAATCCCCTCAATCCCAGACCCCTCCCCAATTCCCAAACCCTCCCCAATGCCAGCCCCTGACCCAGTCCCCCTCCCCAGTCGCTGAACGGACCCTCCCTCAATCCCAGCCCGCCCCAATCCGGATCGGAGCCATCCCCGGAGCCTCCCCCATTCCCGGACCGGAGCCTTCAATCCCTTTTTGGGGCGGCTCCTGCCGCTTCCAGCCCATTTTTGGGGGATCCAAAGGGCTCCGGGGACCCTCCCCACTTTGGGGGTGTTGGGGTGGCCCCAGGGCCGCCCCGAGGGCCGAGGGGGGATGGAAACCCCCAAAGCCGGGGGGCTCCTGGGGGTCCCCAGTTCCCCCCGTCCCCACCCCAAAACAGCTCCTGGCCAATCAGAGCGCGCGGCGCTGCTGACAACTCAGTTGCCGGGCTGGCGATTTTCAGGCAATCAGCGCCTGCGATAGCGCTGCTCATCGGTTGCCAGGCAGATCAAAACGCTTCTCAATGCGCTAGCCAATCAGAGACTGCGCGGGGCCATTTCTAGCCAATCAGATCGCTTGTTCTCGATGACTCCTCAGTCGCCAGGCGGACCCGCAGCGCCCAGCGCTCCCCGGGAGCGGAATTTGGGGAGGGGGGAGGTGACCCTGGGGATGGGGATGGGGCGTGCGGGGGCAGCTGGGGCCGGACTGGTGGCACTGGTGGTGCTGAGAGCCCCCCCGGCCGCGGGGGTCGCGGTGAGAAGGGGTTGGGGGCCCCAAATTAAACCAAAGAGGGATCGGGACCCCCCCCCACGGAGCAGGAGGGGCCTGGAACCCCCAAAACCAAACACAGGGGAGGGGAGCGGGGATTGGGGGAATGATGGGGAAGGCGGGGAAAAGAGGGGGATGGGACACCCAAAAAGGATCAAGACAACTTGAGGTGGCCACCTTTCTATGTGGATGGTAGCCAATGGTAGCCAATGCTTTTTCCCAGTCCATGGGATCCCAGTCTGTGCAATCCCAGTCCATGTGGTCCCAGTCCATATAATCTCAACCCAGTTTATCCCAGTGTGTACCGTCCTGATCCCTATGGTCCCATTCCATATGGTCCCAGTCCATAGGATCTCAGTCCAGGTGATCCCAGCCCATGTTTGATCCCAGTCTGTGTGGTTCTGCACACACTGCCAGGGTCTGAAATTCCAGTCACCAGCCAGGAAAAAATGTTCCTGCCCTTGAATGTCCTTGCTGTCCTCTCAACGAGTTATAATAAAACTAAAAATCAATAAATCTTAATTTAAATAAAATAGAATAAAAATGAAATTTAAAAATTTCAACTCTTACAACCCTCCTAGGGCTCCGCTGCCGGAATCAGCAGGAGTGGTGTTGGCCTCTTCAGGGGAGTTAGAGTGGGACCCGACCAGAGCGGGGGCCCTTAAACCCCAAAAATCCACCCTGGGGGGCAAAACATCCCCTACAGCGGCTTGGAGTGAGTCCCCCAGAAAAATGTCACTTAAAGCTGTCATGATCACCCCTGAAAAGGGGCTTGTGGGGCTGTGGCCCCACAAACACCTGAAAATGGGGAGGAAAAAACACCCTTGGAGGGGTGAGGTCCCCCCAAACATCCCTAAAAAGAGAAAAACTCCTCTTCAGAGGGGCCTGAAGACCCTTCAGGGCCCTCGAGGAGGGACAAGATCCCCTCCTCTGCTGGGGCCTCTCCGAGCCGGGAGCTCTCCCGTTGGCGGCTTCCCTCGGGGGAGCCCCGAACGACGGCGTCTCCTGGGCTGAGCCCCCCTCAGCCGGGGCTGTGGAGGGAACTGGGGGGGCTGGGACGGGGCCTGGGGGTCCTGGGGTGACCTGGGGGAGCCTCAGTGGGTCCCACCTCCCCCTGTGCCCCCTCTCCCACCCCCTTCCCAATATTGCCCCCAAACAAAAGCTTGTGGCTGTGCCAGCGCCCCCACCGACCTCCAGCCCTGGGAACCTGGAGCAAGCGGAAACCACAACTTTGCAAATGCTACCTGTGCCTGAAGCAAATGGAAAGAGAACTGGGGTGTGAAAAATAAAGCTTGTTTATTTTCAGAAAAACAGCAAAGAAAACACAGAACACATTTACATTGTAAGAATATTTGTAACAACAACTATCTATGGAACGTATATACCTAAGAACATATCTAACAAAAGTCTATGAAATGTATTTACAGAAGACAAAAAGAAGCCCTAAAACCTATGGCCTAAAGACAACAACAAACTCTACAACGTATGTACAAAAGGGTGGCATCTTTGTCCGGGATCTCCATCGGTCCTTGAGGAAAAGCAAGAGGCACGGTCACACCAGTCAGGCAGAGAGGGCTCTTCCATGTGCCCCCAGGCTGGCCCAGCAAGCGCAGCACAGGCTGGGGATGGCCACCAGAACCCAATGCACCGGGTCCCACACCCCTGAGCAGGGACCACCCAGCCCAGTCCCAGCCTGGCAGCAGGGGACCCGCTCTGCCTGTGGGGACCACATGCCTGTCCTGCTGCTGGTATTGCTCTTCATCCCAAGATCATGGCCTCTTCCTCATCGTTCTCATCAATGTCCATATCCTCAAGGTACTCTTCCATTTCCACGTCCATCTCCTCTTCCACATCTACCTCCATCTCTTCTTCACCAGTCTCTTCTCCATCCACTTCCATCTTCTCCTCTGTATCCATCTGCATGTCCACCTCCATCTCTTCCTCTCCACTCTCTTCTCCATCCACTTGCATCTCCTCCTCTGTATCAATCTCCATGTCCACTTCCATCGCATCGTCTCCACTCTCTTCCCCATCCACTTCCATCTCCTCCTCTCTATCCGCCTGCATGTCCACCTCCATTGCATCGTCTCCACTCTCTTCCCCATCCACTTCCATCTCCTCCTCTCTATCAGCCTGCATGTCCACCTCCATCTCTTCCTCTCCAGTCTCTTCTCCATCCACTTGCATCTCCTCCTCTGTATCAATCTGCATGTCCACCTCCATCTCTTCCTCTCCACTCTCTTCTCCATCCACTTCCATCTCCTCCTCTGTATCAATCTCCATGTCCACCTCCATCGCATTGTCTCCACTCTCTTCGCCATCCACTTCCATGTCCTCCTCTCTATCAGCCTGCATGTCCACCTCCATCTCGTCCTCTCTCTCGGTGACAGCCTGCAGAGGTAGCAACACCTCAGAGTGGGGTCCCTGTCCCACCCCATCCCCACAGAACTCCAGCCCAGCCAGGCAGCTGGGGGGTGTCCACCTCCATGGAATGGCACCGTACCTTCCTCAGGACAAATGTGAGCATCCTGCAGGGACGGATGACAAAATCCAGGCAACAGAGAGCTTTCAGGACTGATGGGAGTATCAGGGCGCAGGTGACGAGAAGAGTGACAGGGAGCATGGTGAAGGGTGAGCTGGCACGAGGGCTGGCACAGGGTGGGCTGACACAAGGGCCAGTGGTTGTGTTGTGCTCTTTGCTGGATGCTGGAAGTTCCTGCTGGAACATCACATCTGTGACATCACAGTGGATCTAAAGAGCATCTTGTTCCGAGCTGAGCAATCTTCCCCAGCCCATGCTGCTCACAGCCCTGTTGCCAAGGATGGGGCATCCACAGCCTGGGCCAGTGCCTCAGCAGCCTCCGTGTAAAAGAGCAGCTCCCTCAGATCCAACTTCAATCAGCCTCCTGCAGTTGAAAGCCATCCCCCCGTGTCCTGTTGCCACGGGCCCGGCTGAACACTGTCCCCGTCTTTCCTGTGGGACCCTTCCAGTCCTGCAGAGCTGCACTGAGGCCTCCCCAGTGTCTCCTGTTTCCAGGCTGAGCATCCCCAGCCCCACTTGGACAGCAGTCAGGTAGATCAGGGGGAGTCAAGGCTGAAGTCAAACAGCATCAGGAACTGAGAGGTGGAAGCTTTAGGCCCAGGTTTGCCTCTATAATAACAGTGGAGGGGAAGATGGTGGGACACTGGCTCTGTTCTAACCGGTGAATATTTTCTTTTTTTTTTTTTTTTCCCTTCTTTTCTGTCATGCTGATGCAGGTGTTGCTGTTTGCAAGGAAGCTTGGCACAATATCCATTGTCTTCTCCATTTGTGAAACACCGAGCAGAGTCTGGGCAGGCTGATGATGCAGAGCAAAACCTGCAAATACACTGGTGATCCTGAGCCTGGAGGATGCAGCTAAACCCGGCCAAAAATAATTTCTGGAAAGTCAAGCCTGGTTTACATTTTCTTGAGTTTGGCTACTCCTGAACCGGGGGAGGGGGCATTCAGGGCAGGGGGTACCACAGGGGTTCCCCTCCCCCGTTTTTGGGGGGTCTCCCATGGTGCCCCCTCCCCAAAAAGCTCCGCGGGCCCCCTGAAGCGGCTTCTGTTCCACCGGCCGGTGCCCCCTGATCCAGGACTGCCCCCGGTGAGTCTGGGGCGCTCTGGGGGGATTTTGGGGGGATTTTGGCGGCATTTATGGGCTTTGGGGGATTTTGTTGGGAGATTAGGGGGAATTATTGGATTTTGGAGAGAATTACTGGGTTTGTGGGGTTATGGGGGTTTTGTGGGATTTGAGGATTTTGGATTTTGGGGATTTTTTAGGGTTTTGGGGTGGTTATTTTTTGGGGGGTTTATTGAAATTTTTGGGAGTTTTTTTTTTTTTTTTTTAATTTTGGTGGGTTCCACTGGGATTTTGTGGGATTCTTTGGTGTTTAGGAGTTTTTAATTGGGATTTTTGGGGGATTTTGGGGGGTTTTAGTGGAATTTTGGGGGGCTTTGGAGTTGTCCCAGGGTGTGGGGAAGGGCTGAGAGGCACCAACATCTGGTTTAAACCCCTGAAAGTCCCAATAAACCCCATGAAATCGCAATTAAATTTCACAAATTCCCATTAGAACACCCTCGAATCCCAAAAAAAGCTCACAAAATCCCAATTAAACCCCACAAATCCCCCCAAAAATGTCTCCAAAACCACAACAAGCCCCACAAAATCCTCACGAGACCCAAAGAAATCTTGGCAACACCCAAAAAAACCCACAAGCCCCCCCAAATCCCCACTAAAATAACTGAAAAACCCAAATCCCCAAAGAATCCCACTAAATGCCCCAACAATTCCAATAAAATGCCTCCAAATCCCCTAAAAATCCCAATAAAACCCAGAAATAATTCCAGAGGATCCCACAAAATCCCCACAAAATCCCAGTAAAACCTTCCAAAATTCAAAAGAAAACACAAAAAAAATCAATTAACCCCCAAATACCCCCAGGAAAAAAACTTCCCACTCAAAGCACCAAGAAAACCCCTCAAAATCCAAACTCCCAAAATTCCCAAACACCCCCACACCCAATAATTCTCCCCAAAAACCCCAACAATTCCCTGTAAACTCCCAACACAATTCCCCAAAGCCCAAAAAAGCCCCAGATGCCCAAACCCCTCCCGAGCCCTCCCTGGTCCCTCCCGGTCCCGCCCAGGCCCGTCCGGGGCCGCGGCCAAAACTGCCCGGAGCGGACGCGGAGGTCCCGGAGCGACCCCGGAGCCGATCCCGGGCTTGGCCTCGGGCTCGGCCCCTTTGGGGGATTTTGGGCCGAACCGGGCAGGTTTAGGGTGGGCTTCAGATCCCTTGCGGGGATCCTGAGCCTTTTTGGGTGGATTTTCAGCCCCTGTGGCTGATTTGAGGCCGAATCTGGTGGGATTTAGGGGGGATTTCAGACCCCTTTGGATGATTTTAGGCCCATGTGGGTGGGGCTGGGGCCCATTTGGGTGAGTTTAGGAAAAACTGGGCCCATATGGGTGAATCCTAATCCTGTGTGGGTGATTTTAGGTCCCTTTTTTGTGTATTTTGGGTGCATTTAAGTAGGGTTTTTTGCTGCTTTGGGCAATTTTAGGTTGAACCAAGCCTTTTTAGGGTGGTTTTAGGTCTTCTTGTGTTGGTGTCAGGGACATTTTGGTGATTTTAGATACCTTTGGATGATTTTAGGCTGGACCAGATACTTTCAGGGTGGATTTTAGTCACATTTGAAAGATTTACGGGTGATCTTAAGCCATTTCTTGAGGGCTATAAAACACTTGGGGCAGTTTTAAGCCCCTTTGGTTGGATTTTAGAGCCCTCTGGATACTTTTAATCCCATTTGGTTGGTGTCAGGCCGAACCATGTGGATGTAGGCTGCATTTGATGCCCTTTTGGATGATTTTGGGTCAAACCGGGCTTTTTTAGGACAGCGCGTCCCCCTGGCCCCGCTCCTTTCCCCTCACGGTTCCGCCCTTTCCTCGCTCCTTTCCCCTCACGGTTACGCCGTTCCCTCGCTCCTTTCCCCTCACGGTTCAGGATCCCGGAGCGGGGGAGGAGGAGGAGGGAGGGAGGAAGAGGCGCAGCGGCAGCAGGGAGCAGCCGGAGGAGAGGAGAGAAGGAATCGCGTGGCCCTGGCGCTGCCTGAGCTCGCAGCACCCCGGGAGCATCGCCCCCATCCCGCAGGTGCCCAGGGAGGGGGAGCTCGGCCCAAATATCCTGGGGGGTGCCTGGGTTCGGGTTCTTTGGGAGGGATGTTTGGAGCTGGCAGGGCTCCAAAGCCGAGCCGCAGCTGGCCCTCGGGGGGACATCGGGGGGTCCCCGAGAGGTGTTTTCGGGGGATCCCAGTGTGGGTGGCGGCAGAGCCCCATCGAGGGGACACCGGTTTTGGGGAGCCCCGGGAGAGCCGCGGCTGCCCTGAGCGGGAGCCCAGAGAGAGAAGAGCCCCAGAAGCCCCAGCGGGGAACCCGAGAGGGGGGGACCCCTGGCAGTGCCGGCACCCCGGCAATGGGGGGTGCTGGGGCTGGAGGGGCGGCATGGCCGGGAAAGGGGTGCGGGGCTCCCGGGGCCGCCAGGGGCTGCTCCCAGCAGGAGCCCAGTTGCTGACAGTCATTCCCCATTATGATACAATTTGCCCCCAGCACTGTTCCCGTTGTTCCCACTTTCATCCCGTGTGTTCCCAGTTCTCCCACTTGCCCCCAGAATAGTCCCAGTCACTCCCAGTAAGATCCCAGTATGAGTCCAGTATGATCCCAGTCTCTCCCAGCAGGGCCCCAGTCACTCACCCTTGTCCCCAGTTGCCCCCAGCGTGGTCCCAGTTGCCCCCAGCACATTCCCAGTGGCTCCATATGTGTCCCAGTCCTAGTGCAATGATGGGGAATACCAAACGCACTTGAGGCATCACGTACGGTTAACACCAAAGCTGTGGCTATGTTTGTGATGGGGTCATAGGTAAAGTTCACTAGGTTCCACCGGGATTGGAATTCCTTTTCAAAATCAGCGGCACTGTCCCAAACTATTTTCCGAATCTCAGTAGGAAAAGTGCCTTCTTCACCTTCTCTTATAATCGAGGCAGCAACCGACTGCATCCCTAATTGAGCCTGGATACAGCTGAGAGCTAAAGAAACGTTCTTTTGTGTGGCACCGAGTGCATCAATTACCAATTTGTGATCATTTACGCTTGCTTCCTCCCAACTTGGTAATATGTTTGATAGCAAGCCCTGATGTCTTCCCAAGGCCAGTAAGGACGACTGCAGTGGTTGTTGGAATTTGGTCAAATCTAGTGGTGGCAGCCAATGTGTTCATTAATACTTCTGAATCAATGCTATTTAGAATTCCCAATCCTGTTCCCACAGCACCGGTTATGTCTCTTAGCATCCGTCTTTTAGAAGGGTTCCGCTGTCGCAACCAGGTCGTCCAACCCTGAAAAGAAGTTTACAAAAAAGGTGAACAAGCTGGCTGAATTTCTGAGACATTTTTTTGCATCAGCAATTTTACTTGTTTGAGAGACCACGCTGGATTAAAGAATATTTGTTGTTGACCTGTTTTCCTGATTATGTATGGTCCAATTTCAAAAATTTTCAGGCCAAGCGTAACCTGTTGTTGAGTGGTAGGTGTCACAACATTAAGATAAGTTCTCCCCAGGATTTAAATCAATACTTTAAACTTAAAAAAAAAAAAAAAAAAAAAGCTGTTCAGTATTTTTAGACCAAAGCCAAAATTCTTCTAGAGTTTGTGTTAATGTAAAATTGTGCCAGTCCTGTACGCTTGGGTGCGTACAAACCTTTTTGTGCTTCAAAAGATCCTTTCACTTTTTTTCTGCATGCTACCACAATTATTTCAGACCACTAAGCTGGTTTCTGGCCATGGGGTTGTGGCAGGATGCAGAAAAGTATCACCAGTTTTATCATGGTTTAGGTGGTCTTCATGTCCCTCGGAGTTCTTCCGTAAAAGTAAACACAACAGAATCCTGCCCCCAAGAGGCAGAAAAGTTAGAATGATGGAATTATCCAGCATGTATTGATGCGATGCTCTTTCCCTAGAGCACCAGAGGCTTCCCATGCATATTTATTCAGAGGGGGTGTTAGCACAAGTGGTACTAGCCCTAGAGTAAGGGAGGTCCAGCAGAACAGGTTGGCCAGGGTAATGTGCTGGATTGTTAGGATCATTTGGTGCACAGCAGAGGAGTCAGAGTAGATACAGACAAGAGAGGTATTCTGTGCCACACGCTGGGAAACACTCCAAACTGCTATCAGCTCCCCAGCCTGAGCACTGCTTTCTCCCCCAGTAATAACTAGTTCACCAGAGGAAATGTGGGGGGCTGCTGCCCTGTATCTCCACACCTTCCCCTCTCGTTTGGCAGAGGCATCAGTGAACCAAGAATTTGCTGATTGTTCAGGGGAGAAAGGAGGGGCTACTTTGATTCCAGAGGCAGGTTTGTCATTGCTGCTATCCAAGCTCTCAGTTGCATCATCAGGAGCACACAGCAGCCTGGAGGGTGAGGAATGCTGGATCTGTACCAGTGTGTGCTCATCCTTCACCTTAATGTGGAGCTGCCCCCAAAGTGGCCATGTATCACTTTTACAGTTCTCCTGTTGGCTATATCTTGGAGCAGCTGTTATATGTGGCTTTTCATGGTGATCCTCTGGGAAGCAGCCATTTGCCTGCTGTGATATCCTCACAACTAATACTAACTCCTCATTCTCTTTGGTTTTATTCGTTTTTTTAATCTATTTGTTTGATTGGTTTGCGTGGGTTAGTTTGTTTGGGTTTTTGTCTGTTTTGGTTTGAGCTTTATGTTTGCTTTTTTATGAATGACTGGTGAAGTTGGCATAGCCAAACTCAAGAAAATGTAAACCAGGCTTGACTTTCCAGAAATTATTTTTGGCCGGGTTTAGCTGCATCCTCCAGGCTCAGGATCACCTGTGTATTTGCAGGTTTTGCTCTGCATCATCAGCCTGCCCAGACTCTGCTCGGTGTTTCACAAATGGAGAAGACAATGGATATTGTGCCAAGCTTCCTTGCAAACAGCAACACCTGCATCAGCATGACAGAAAAGAAGGGAAAAAAAAAAAAAAAGAAAATATTCAGCGGTTAGAACAGAGCCAGTGTCCCACCATCTTCCCCTCCACTGTTATTATAGAGGCAAACCTGGGCCTAAAGCTTCCACCTCTCAGTTCCTGATGCTGTTTGACTTCAGCCTTGACTCCCCCTGATCTACCTGACTGCCGTCCAAGTGGGGCTGGGGATGCTCAGCCTGGAAAGTGGAGACACTGGGGAGGCCTCACTGCAGCTCTGCAGGACTGGAAGGGTCCCACAGGAAAGACGGGGACAGTGTTCAGCCGGGCCTGTGGCAACAGGACAAGAGGGGATGCCTTTCAACTGCAGGAGGCTGATTGATGTTGGATATGAGGAAGCAGCTCTTTTACACGGAGGCTGCTGAGGCACTGGCCCACGCTGTGGATGCCCCATCCTTGGCAACAGGGCTGTGAGCAGCATGGACTGGGGAAGATTGCTCAGCTCGGAACAAGATGCTCTTTAGATCCACTGTGATGTCACAGATGTGATGTTCCAGCAGGAACTTCCAGCGTCCAGCAAAGAGCACAACACAACCACTGGCCCTTGTGTCAGCCCACCCTGTGCCAGCCCTCATGCCAGCTCACCCTTCACCATGCTCCCTGTCACTCTTCTCGTCACCTGCGCCCTGATACTCCCATCAGTCCTGAAAGCTCTCTGTTGCCTGGATTTTGTCATCCGTCCCTGCAGGATGCTCACATTTGTCCTGAGGAAGGTACAGTGCCATTCCATGGAGGTGGACACCCCCCAGCTGCCCAGCTGGGCTGGAGTTCTGTGGGGATGGGGTGGGACAGGGACCCCACTCTGAGGTGTTGCTACCTCTGCAGGCTGTCACCGAGAGAGAGGACGAGATGGAGGTGGACATGCAGGCTGATACAGAGGAGGACATGGAAATGGATGGAGAAGACAGTGGAGATGATGCAATGGAGGTGGACATGCAGGCGGATAGAGAGGAGGAGATGGAAGTGGATGGGGAAGAGAGTGGAGAGGAAGAGATGGAGGTGGACATGGAGATTGATACAGAGGAGGAGATGGAAGTGGATGGAGAAGAGACTGGAGAGGAAGAGATGGAGGTGGACATGCAGATGGATATGGAGGAGGATATGGAAGTGGATGGAGAGGAGACTGGAGAGGAAGAGATGGAGGTAGATGTGGAAGAGGAGAAGGACGTGGAAATGGAAGAGTACCTTGAGGACATGGACATTGATGAAAAAGATGAGGAAGAGGCCATGATCTTGGGATGAAGACCAATACCAGCAGCAGGACAGGCATGTGGTCCCCACAGGCAGAGCGGGTCCTCTGCTGCCAGGCTGGGACTGGGCTGGGTGGTCCCTGCTCAGGGATGTGGGACCCGGTGCATTGGGTTCTGGTGGCCATCCCCAGCCTGTGCTGCGCTTGCTGGGCCAGACTGGGGGCACATGGAAGAGCCCTCTCTGCCTGATTGGAGTGACTGTGCCTCTTGCTTTTCCTCAAGGACCGATGGAGATCCCGGACAGAGACGCCACCCTTTTGTACATACGTTGTAGAGTTTGTTGTTGTCTTTAGGCCATAGGTTTCAGGGCTTCTTTTTGTCTTCTGTAAATACGTTTCATAGACTTTTGTTGGATATGCTGTTGTGGTTTGACATGGAAGTGAATTCTTTCAGGAAGTTGGGTCAAACCAATCAGTAGTCAAGTTTGGATATTGGCACCTAAAGTGTCCACTAAAGGTGTGGATGTGCCTCTGAGAACACAGGGGGTTAAAAGCAGGATCTCCCAAGAGCTCGCTCTCTTTGGTTCCGGTCAGGGTGCAGTGCACATCTCCCCTGCCCAGCCATGGGGCTGAGTGGGGGAGGGGAAGCCATGCGGTCTGGTCGAGGCGAGCTGAGCGGGCTGAAGGACTGGAACCGAGCCAGCTCCTGTGGACAGAAGGGTGGAGAGAAGCAGAGATGCCTTTGTCGTTCCCCCCGCCAAGAGGGAAGAGACAGAGAGTCCAGACGGCACCTGTAACTTTGCCGGCGCGGAGGAGAAGGGGTGGGGGAAGGTGCCCAGCCTTGGCCTTGGGAATCGGCTGCTGGGCAGAGATATCAGCCGTCCAGGGAGTCTGAGCTTTTAACCCTTTCCTGAGAAATGAAGGCTTTGTGAAATATTACTCCTCCTTGATTTGAAGTAGAAGACAATAGTCTGGGATCCGAGATGATGGAAGAAGAAATTCTTGAGTTGGAAGGAGATGATGGAGTGGCTTGTGGCTGGACTTTTCTTGTTAGCTATAGACTGAACCAAATTCTCCTGACAGAAGCTGCACTTAGGGGGGTGGTTTGGTGAGCCAAGAGACTTGTATTAGTGATTACCAGCAGAGGAGTAGAGAGAACAGAGGAGAGTTGGAGAAAGTGTGGAGAAGCCCTCTATCTTCAAGGAAGAAGAAGAGGAGAAGAAGACCTCTGTTCTTGGACCCTCAGCCCCAGGGGAAAATGGGGGGGACTGTAGTCCCAAGATGAGAAACTGAACTGTTGTCTCTTTTGCTCCATGGCAAAGCATCCTTAAAGGAGCCCTATGAGCAGTCTGTCCATGCACGGTGGTGAGAGCACTGTGACATGGAGAGGAGAGTTTCATCACGGCAGATTTTCTCTGGGCAGTTGCCATGTGTGACATGGAAACACAAGGGTGGCAATTGTGTTTCCTGGGGGGTCTGTGGCACAGGAGAGACTCCTGTCTCCCTTGAAAGATTGAGTATTTGAATATCTGAAGGGTGGCAACTTGATCAGGACCCGGGTGGTGTCTCACTGTGGTTCCATTTGGGAATTAGTTGGGAGGAGGAAGAGTGTTTTGGAAGGTCTTCGTCCAGGATTGAGTGTCTGTGTTTTTATAGTAGTAGTAGTTTAATAAAGTTCTTTTCTTTGTTATTAAGCTTGAGCCTGCTCTGCTCTGTTCCTGATCACATCTCACAGCAATTATTTTAAAAAGTGCATTTTCATGGGAGTGCTGGCATCGCGCCAGCGTCAAACCATGACATATGTTCTTAGGTATATACGTTCTATATATTGTTGTTGTTACAAATATTCTTACAATGTAAATGTGTTCTGTGTTTTCATTGCTGTTTTTCTGAAAATAAACAAGCTTTATTTTTCACACCCCTTTCCAAAGTTCTCTTTCCATTTGCATCAGGCACAGGATCCCGAGAGGATCTGGGGGTACCCGGGTGATGCCGATGATGGTGATGGGGATCCCATGCTGGGTATAAATATCATGATGAATTCCTGGGGGGGGGTTTTGTCTATCTCCAGGGTTTTTGGGGTCCCGGTGGATTTTTGGGGGTTCCCAGGGGGGTTTTCAGGATTCCCAAAGGGGGGGATTGGGCGATCCCAGGGGGAACCCAAGGCTGGTTTGGGGTACCTGCCGGTGACAGAGATGGGGACCCTCTGCCGTGTAAGAACCTTCTCAGTGGTGTCTGGGGGTGCTGGGAGGTCTTGTGGGAATTTTGATGTCCTGGGATGGTTTGGGGGGGTGTCTGTGTGGGGTTTTTGTGGTCTTGGGGAGTTTTTGGAGGGCCCAGGGATGATTTTGGGGTCCCGGGGAGGTCTGGGTGTCCCGGGGGATTTGGGGGTTCCCGGGAGGGTTTGGGGGTTTCTGGGCAATGCCGGTGACAGAGCTGGGACCCCGTGCCGGGTATGAACCTTCTCACTGCGCACGGGCAGCGTCAGCGTGTTCAGGGAGATCCTGGGGGGCCCGGGGATCACCCCAAAACCCAGGGGACCCCAAATGCTCAGGGACCCCCCCCCAAGCTCCCCTCCCCGCTGGATCTGCTGCAGGCAGGGGGGCGCCAGCACTCGGCCCCCACCCCCACCATCACAGGAGGCTGTGGAAGAAATCTGGGGGTGCACGGACAGGTCGGGGGGACCCCCAAAGTCCTGGGAAAGGGGGAACACAGGGGAACTCCCAGGAATGCCCACTGGGGGCTTAGGGGAGATCCAGGAGGCGTTTGGGCGAGCTTAATTGTGTCACTATCGTCAGCAAAGGGGACTCCAAGGGTCCCCGGTGTCCCCATTCCCTGCAAAAGGTGGGAAAACCCGGGCTGGCTAGGAATGGGGGTCCCAGGTGTCCTCGGTGTTGAGGAAAGGAGGGTCTGGGCGCTGGGAAAGGCGGGAATAGGGGTCCAGGGGGTCTCTGGGTGAAAGAAAAGGGGGCTCGGGGGGTTGGGAGAGGCGGCATGGCCGGGAAAGGGGTGCAGGGGTTGCCGGTGCCAGATAAGGGGGTGCGGGGTGGAATCCAGGCCGGGAATGGGGGTGCGGGGGGATAGTGGCGCCCGGGAATGGGGGTTCAGGGGCCCCTCGGTGCTCCGGAATGGGCGACCAAGGAATCCCGGTGCCGGGGGTCCCCCTCACCTCTCGCTGTCCCCCCGGGGCCCCAGGAGCGCCCCCAGCCCCAGCGCTGGAGCCATCGCGCTGCTCCTCCTCACTCCCAGTACGATCCCAGTATGATCCCAGTAGAACTCGGTCACCCAGGAGCCGCTCCCAGTATGATTCCAGGACAGCCGAGTCACTGCCACTCCTGGCATCCCCCCCAGCCCTCTCTGCGTTCCGACCTGTCCCGGCTCCATCCCCGCCCCTCCCGCGGCTGCGGGGGCTTCGGGAGTGGGGGAGGAGGAGGAGGGAGGGAGGAAGAGGCGCAGCGGCAGCAGGGAGCAGCCGGAGGAGAGGAGAGAAGGAATCGCGTGGCCCTGGCGCTGCCTGAGCTCGCAGCACCCCGGGAGCATCGCCCCCATCCCGCAGGTGCCCGGGGAGGGGGAGCTCGGCCCAAATATCCCGGGGCTCCCTGGGTTTGGGTTTTTTTGGGGGGATGTTTGGAGCTGGCAGGGCTCCAAAGCCGAGCCGCAGCTGGTCCTCGGGGGGACATCGGGGGGTCCCCGGGAGGTGTTTTTCGGGGGTCCCGGTGGGCGGTGAGGGAAGCAGAGCCCCGGCGGGTGGACACCGGTTTTGGGGAGCCCCAGGAGAGCCGCGGCTGCCCTGAGCGGGAGCCCAGAGAGAGGAGAGCCCCAGAAGCCCCAGCGGGGACCCCGAGAGGGGGGGACCCCTGGCAGTGCCGGCACCCCGGCAATGGGGGGTGCTGGGGCTGGAGGGGCGGCATGGCCGGGAAAGGGGTGCGGGGCTCCCGGGGCCGCCAGGGGCTGCTCCCAGCAGGAGCCCAGTTGCTGCCAGTCACTCCCCATTATGATACAATTTGCCCCCAGCATAGTCACTGTTGCTCCCACTTTCATCCAGTGTGTTCCCAGTTGCTCCCAGTCACAGCCAGTATGGGGGATGATGTGCCTGGTGTGTTCCCAGTCACTCTCAGACACTCCCAGTATTAGTCCAGTCCTTCCCAGTATGGTCCAGAGATGAGCCCAGTGTGCTCCCAGTCACTGCCAGTTTGAACCAGTTGTGCCCCACATGGTTCCAATTGCTCCCTTTCACCCTCACTTTTGTTCCAGTCACTCCCAGTCTCTCCCAGTGTACCCCAGTTCCTTCCAGCATACTCCCAGTCACTCCCAGTTCCTTCCAGCATGATCCCATTTGTTCACAACCACTCCCACTCAGCCTCAGTGTAGTTGCACTCACTGCCAATATGATCCCTGTCACCTCCAGCATGATCCCAGTTGATCCCAGTATAAGCCCAGTTGTTTCCAGTCACCCCCAGCATGCACCCAGTGACTCCCAGTTCCTCCCACTTGCTCATAGCATGATCCCAGGTGCTCACAGTTGCTCCCAGTCAAACTCAGAATGAACCCAGTCACTCCCAGTGTATCCTATTTGCACCAGCATGGTCTCAATTGCCCGCTGCAGGCTCCTACTCTGTCCCAGTGTGATCCCAGTATGATCCCAATATGATCCCAGTCTCCCTCGGTGTGACCACAGTCTGCCCCAGCATGGGCCCAGCTGCTCCCAGTATGATCCCAGTACGATCCCAGTATAAAAATGTCACTCCCAGTGCTGCCATTCCTGGGATCCCCCAGCCCTCTCTGCGTTCCCCCCTCCCGGATCTCCCGAGAGGAGCCCCAAGGGCTGGCAGTCCCCTGGCAGGGTCCCTAGCAAGGCCCAGTTTGGATGTGCAGCCCCCAGTTTTCCCAGTTTGCCTCTCCTTTTGCCCAGGCCGGGTTCCCCCCATCCCCAGCGGGTGGGAGCAGCCGAGAGCCCCGCGCTACCCATCCCGACCTGTCCCGGCTCCATCCCCGCTCCTGCCGCGGGCTGTCAGGGCTGCGGGAACGGGGCACCGAGGGTGTCACTGCTCCTGGGGGAGGAGGAGGAGGGAGGGAAGAAGAGGGATGGAGGAGGAGAGCCAGAAGGGATGGAAGTAGGAGAAGGAGGTGGGCTTAGGGAGGAGGAGGAGGGATGGAAGAGGAGGACTGGGATGAAGAGGAAGAGGAGGGACAAAGGAGGATCAGGAAAAGAAAAAGGAACCACGAGGTCGAGCCCTTCCTGAATTCACAGCCCCGCTGGGACCATCAGCCCCCATCCCATGGGTGACCAGGGATGGGGAGCTTGGCCCAGATATCCTGGGGGGGTCCCTGGGTTGGGTTTTTGGGGGGATGTTTGGAGAATGAAGAACTGCAAAGCTGAGTGGAAAAGGCCCCTTGGGGGAAAATGGGGGGGTCCCGGTGGCAGCTGCCGGCAGAGGCAGCCTGGAGGAGCAGAGCCCTGTGTCCCCCAGGAGCCCAAAGTGGGGAGCCCAGAGAGGGGGGAGCGCCGTCATTGGCGGGACCCTCAACAGCCTGGAGAGGGGCAGGGGGGACTCCTTGGAGCCCCTGCAGCCCAAAGCAGAGAAGGAGGGGAGAAGGGACCCCAGGAGCCCAAAAAGCCCTGGCATCCTGTGCCAGGAATGTGGACAGAGCTTCAGCCAGAACTCGGAGCTGGTGGGCCATGAGCAGGTTCACCATGGGGAGAAGCCCTACAAGTGCTTGGAGTGTGGGAAGAGCTTCAGGCAGAGCTCCCACCTGATCCAGCACCAGATGATCCACACCGGGGAATGGCCCTATGAGTGTGGGGAGTGTGGGAAGGGCTTCAGCTGCAGCTCTGCCCTCGTCACCCACCAAGGCATACACACTGGGGAGAGGCCCTACGAGTGTCCCGAGTGTCAGAAGAGGTTTCAGACCAGCTCCAGTCTCCTCAGGCACCAGCGGATTCACACGGAGGAGAGGCCTTTCCGCTGCCCCAACTGTGGGAAGGGCTTCAAACAAAAGTCCCACCTCGTCACCCACCAGCGCATCCACACTGGGGAGAGGCCCTACGAGTGTCCCCAGTGTGGGAAGAGCTTCTCCAGGAGCTCTACCTTGACCCAACACCAACGGAGGCACCGGTAAGGGAAATCCTGCAAATGCCTCAGCTGTGGGAAGAGCTTCGTGCCCTGCTCCAACTCCATCCCCCATGGGAGGACCCACTTTGGTCAGAGCCCTGGTGACCCCCATTCCCAGTGATCCCTGCTGAGAAGACACCTGGAAGGTGGTCTCCACATCCTCCTGGATCCCCATAGGCACCTGGATGAACACAGAGGCAGGAACATCCATCAGGACTCTGATCTAAACTGGAAATTCACTGGCAGAAAGCGATTTGTTGACTTTACACCCCAAAGAAATTTCACCCGCTCCTTACAGTTATTTCTTCTGGTGGCATCAAGCAGTGCTGCATGATCTTGGAGGTCTTTTCCATTTCAATAATTTTTTTCTTCACCCTCTCTAAACAACAGCCAACTGGGCTCAGCTCCTTGGAGCTCATCACAAACACTGTCTGCTCCAGGCACTGCTGCTGCCCAACCAGCTCCTGGCTGCTTTAGGAGCAGCCCCGGGAAGTGTTTTTGTTCCCTCAGTGGCACAACAGCCCTGTTCTCACCCTGCCAAAGAAAGCTGTGGATGTCAACTGCAGCCAGGATGAAACATTGCTGGCACTGAAGCCCCTCTCTTGGGGCCCTACAGACAGCGCTCCAAAAGGAGCCCCTTGGAGCTCTCCTGGGCCAGCGACTCCCTCGGAGTGGGGCCTCTCCGAGCCGGGAACTCTCCCGTTTGCTGCCCTCGGGGATCCCCAACAACGAGGGAGCCTGGGCCGATCCCCCCACTCCTCCAGGCTCAACCCTTCCCCCGCTGGGGAGATGCCAAAGCATCGGCAGGGAGCATTTCCCTGCCCTCAGGGGAATTTCTCACAGGTGCCTTGCACTGACTCTTTGTGTCTGTGTGCACACAGGAGTGCCTGTGCTCGGGAAATGTGGCAGAAATGCTGCTCTCTGAGGGGTCTGAGTGCCTTGGATAGCTGAGCCAGTCAGGCCTGTCAGTAGGGTTAAATCACAAGGTCTAAGCTAAGTTAATTTGTGCTAAGAGTTGTTCTTTGCTAAGTTGTTAGGTTTAAAATATAAGCCAAGTTGAATATTGTTAAATGTTATTTCTCAGTTAAATTGCAAAGTCATAGGTTATAAGTTAGGTTAAATACTGTAGAGTGCTGTTCTTTTGCTAAATTGTGAAGTTGAAGGTGGAAGTTAAGGTTAAGGTATAAGTCAAGTTCTGTTAAGTTTGAGCTCTGTAAGCTCTTGGGCCTGTGTTCCTTTTATCCTTGCCCTCATTTCCTTGTGTCTCACACTCACACAGGGACAGTTCTTGGTTCATTTCTGGTTTGATTGCCTGGATTCTGTTTGGTTTTGTTGTTGCTTTGTTTCCTTGGTGTGCCTGAAGTGTCCAGTCAGGAGCAGAGTGACTCTTGCCAAGGAACTTTGTGGTGCTGTTGCTCAATATTAAATCTGGTTTTTGCTGCTCCCTTGCTGGGGATTTTTTCAGCACTCTCAAGCCCTCGTTGGTAACAGGGTGAAGGAGCCCTGGGCCAGGCTCTGGCCCTGGGAGACACGGGGACGCTGCCGGGGGGTCCCTGTCCCCTGTCCCGCCCCCCATGGCCCTGTGTCAGGCTCTGGGCTCGATCTCGTGGAACATCCTCTGGGGGAGGCTGCGGCGCCGGGGGCGGGGGGACCCGGGGGGACAGGGGACCCCGCTGTGCACGAGCAGCGTTGGACTTCTCTGGGGGAACTGGGAGGGGGGGCTGGGGCAGAGTCACCTCCCCAGTGACCTCACACAGCCCCTGTGATGTCACACAGCCCCTGTGATGTCATACAACCTCCTGTGATGTCACACAGCCCCTGTGATGTCATACAACCTCCTGTGATGTCACACAGCCCCTGTGATGTCACAGAGCCAGCTCTGAGATGTCACCCTGTGATGTCAGACAGCTGCTCTGTGATGTCACAGAAGACTCTGAGATGTCACCCTGCAATCTCACTGTTTGTTCTTTGATGTGTTGGTGCAAAGGCAAAGAGAATAAATACTTCCAAACGACCATGAATCTCTACTATGTATGGCAAGAAGTAAATCATATTTTGTTTAGCTGCATCTGACCATGGATAAAGCTGTGCATGGAAAGTGGCTCTCACTGCTAGACAATATTATATAGGCCTGGTGGAAAAGGTTATATTAATAGACCAGCAGGGCCTCTCCGAAAGGACACAGATAACCAGGAATAGAGAAAAGAGAAAAACAGAAAAATGACTTTCTACTGTCACAATTTTGTGCCAAAACCTTGGTTATGAGAAGACAAAAAAAAGATGTATTGAACCACATGTTTTGCAGTTAGGGACTTCTCTGACTTCAACTCTTAGGACTGAATTGTTCCCCAGGAGCGTATAAAAGTGACTGTGTGAAGAAAACTTTTCCAAATATTCCTAAAAAATTCAGGAGTACTCTGCTGCAAAATTTCAGGCACTTCAGGGCATTTTCACTTCAAGCTTCAAGCGTTTCTATGGAAATGCTTGAGAGACAGCACACTTCATATATCCAACATCTCTGTTTGCAACAAGTTTTTATTTCAGATAGGGGTATAGGAAGGACATTCTCTAAATACAGAGGGTTAAATTCAAAGAATGACCCATTTCAGGCAATTTGAGAAACTTATTTTCTTTCATTAATTTCTCAAACATAGATATTCAAATAATTTTTAAAAGCAGACAAGCAACTACAGTAGGGTATTTCTCTACACTAAGGGTAACTTTGCAGAATAGTTATACACTGACAAGACTAAAGGGAATCTGGAAGGAATGCTAAGAAACAAGTCTAATTAAAGCTACAGCTCATTAAATGACTACATTAAGTCCCTAACAGACTAGGTTGCTGTCTTCGAGATATTTCTAGCAACCTCCATCAACTTCACTGTTCTTCTGTGAGGATGTGCAGGTGGAGCCAGTTTCTGCCTCATAGACTTAGGCAACAGCACCGTCGTAACTGGAAGGTGAAGGGCAAGGCCACTCAGAGATGTGTCTGCACAACGAATCCATGTGCTGCAGCATCTTCCTTCCGCAGGAGCAGGAAAGCAGCTTCAGGATTGCCAGTGACAAATGCAACAATTACGCAGCGTTCACGTGGCTGCCATCGGGTGTGACCCCCCCAGCACAGCTCTGTGCAGGGAACTCCTCTCAGTGGCTGGAGAGCAGTGTCCGGAGGCGAAGTCGCAGCCGACCATAAGCTTTCAGCGCCTCTAGGTGGGCAGCAGGATCTCGGGCCAGGTGCTCAAAGATCTTCCTTCACCTTCACATCATCATTGCCTTCAATGGCATCATCATTGTCTCCTTCATCTACAGCCACAGGACTGCCTCCTCTGTCATTTTCAGTGCTGCTGTCATCTGCCTCCACAGTCACGTCAGTGTTTTCTCCACCTTCCTCTGGATCAGTGCTGTTTTCTTTCTGTTCTGTTCCTTTCTCATCTCCCAAGGTCTTGCAGGAGCTCTGGTCCTTGCTGCTGCT
Organism: Anomalospiza imberbis; assembly: GCF_031753505.1. NCBI lineage: Eukaryota > Metazoa > Chordata > Aves > Passeriformes > Viduidae > Anomalospiza > Anomalospiza imberbis. Next base: position 242,951 of record NW_027099512.1, on the reverse strand, counting down.
GCTGGTGTCACAGCTCCTTCTCCTGCAGCTAAACCACAGGCCCAAGAAGAGCAGGACGCCAGCAAGAACCCAGAACGGCCACTGCTGCAGGGCACCAAAGAGCACGGCTCCCCAGCCCTCGTCCTGCTGCTCCAGGGGCCCCCGCTCCAGCTCCTGCAGCAGCTGAGCCATCTCACGGTCCAGCAGCTCCTGACGCTCCTTCATTCGCTGGTGCGTGGCCTCATCCAGCCCATCCCCAGCCGGCTGGGGGTACTGGATCAGGCTTTGCACGAGCACGAAGAGCAGTGACAGTAAAGCCATGGTCTGCAGGAGGACACACAGAAGGGGTTCAGTGGGGCCGGAATGGAGACGGACAATGAGGGGCAGGAGCAGCAGGGATGTGGCGGCAGGAAGGAGAGGGCCCCCGGCAGCTGGCAAGGCCTGCACCGCTGCCCCAGCAAGCAGCGCGCCCTCAGCGAGGCGCTCCCGCCGGGGCTGGGCCCTGGATGCGGGGGCAGCCCCAGGTACCGGCGCTTCTCCCCCAGCCCTCCTCCAGCCCCCAGCCCCGTCTCCTCACTGCTGTGCACTCACCGCTTGCCCAGGCTCTACTGGGGCAGCGGCACCCGCTGGGGCCTTTTCTAGCTGCCCCCATTGTGACACGGCGCCTGCGATGTCCCAGAACCCAGAGCGCGGCACAGGCCAGCCCCGCCCGCCGTCCCCAGCCCGGTCAGGGAACTCATCGTGGCCCTGGGCACCCCGAGCCCCAACAGACACCAAGTGCAGATCCATCCCTCGGGAACCTGGGAACACCAGAGCTTCCCTTGACAGAGCAGGCACAAGCACCCTCACACACAACCCTTGTCAAATTCAAATCTGGGTGACATGACCCAGGGATGTTCTCAGTGTACAAGTGCAGGCTTTTATTTAATACTGGTGGGGGACATTTTTTATTAGTAATATTTATACTTATTACTTTGGCGTAGGATGTCATGTAAGCTAATGCTCTGTTACAGATTTCTGAAAGAAATCTAGGTTGCTTGGATGATGCACAGGAAGAGTTAATACCATCCTAAAAAGGCCAAATAATTTAATTACAAAATTTTGATGCCTTCAATAACCACTTAGCTCTCAAACTCTGTGGTTCAACACTGTGCAAAATTCTGGTATAGCCAGGATTTTGTTCAGAAAGCAGAATGTCTGTGTTTTCAAATTTGTGCAAAGATGTACCTCTGTCACTCCCACCATCTTCAGAATTGTCTCCCTTAAACAGTGTTAGCCAATCTCTTTGACTGATAAAGGAACTTCTGTCTCTTTCTGCCATCTCTTTGTGTATTTATCTCCAAAGGACTGTGAGTACAGGAGAGATGATACTCCTCGACCTTTCTTTGGGGAACTCATCTCTAAATGGAACTGCAGAAATGGGGAGGGAGGAAAGGCAAACAGGATGTGACTTGAGTACCTGCATCATGACCACAGATGGCCACTGCTAGACAGACACTGACGTCAGGCTGATCACGCTCGCCCATTGGTGTGTAGCAGAATAATGTTGGGATGGCTAAAACTGCTCTGAATTGGATTTGCTTAACAGAAGTCATTAGTAAAAGTATTCCAATAAAGAGTTTTAAACTCTCTTCCGAGCTGATGCCACTTATCATGTATCTTCCCCGCATTCTTCTAGGGAAGCTGTTTTTGATGTTGTCCCTTCCTTCTTTTTACAAGGGAGCAAAAATTATTTGCCAAGTATCACTCTTCCAGATTTGTTTCCTCTCGTTTTCCAAGATTTAATAAAGTGAACACTCAGCAGAATAGTTCCGTATTTTTTGAACACAATTCTTCCTTTACACAACCGAGGCCCTTCTGTGACCATGAAAACACAAAAACTGTTGTGAGCTACAGTTTACACTTAAGAGGTTGATATGGGTCAGTTCTCCCAGGTTATTCTTAGTTCAACTGCTATGTAAACTGTTGATGTCAGTGACTGGAAGCTGCTCTCCAGGACATTATATATATGATAATTATATGACAGAAAATGCAACATATAGTTGGATCTGACCTTCAAGTTCACTAGCTTAAAAAAAAAAAAAAAAAAAAAAAGTCTAAGAAATTTGCTGGTTTTTCTATTTATAAATGCCTTCACATTTATATTTAGTTTATGCACATACGAGAGCCTTTCCTTGCATGGACAGCAGTGCCCATCCATCATCAATCTCGGGTATATTATAAGTCTCAATGATAACTGCCTCCAGAAAGCATTTTTGAGACAAAACAGGCAAATTCTTTTGCATAACTATACGATCTTCCAGTAGTAGGATCTTCACTCTCACATAAACACTTCATGCTTTTCCGCAAAGGAATCTGCGATAGATTTTTCTGAGAAATAACAAACCACCAAAAATTAAATAAATAACAAACAAGAGGAAAACACCATTTCTTCACTCAACACACTTTCCTTGTTTTTCATAAGCATTCAGATTTACAGCTGCTGATACTACCACAGGAGCAGGGCTTTGTCTGGTTTTGCTTCCTCTTCCAGCAGAGCAAGCACAGCTGCAAAATGCAAACTCATTTCTAGGCTCTCTTCTACATCACCAGTTTAGCACATTCCAACCAGTCATAGTTGTGCAACACCCCGTCAGGCAACTGGGATTACTGCAGTGTCACAGACAGTTTAAGTGAGGCTCAAGGAGCTGTACATAATTTTAACTATGTTTCGTATGGATAATTAAATGATGCGTGACATGGAGATAAGCCAGCTGTACTGAAACTGAACAAACTAACTGCTCTGATGCAACAGTCAAGCATCTCATCAGTTATAAAATGAAACAGGTTTAAAGCAGAAACAATAGAGAACAGAATGCATGACAATGTAAAGTAGCATGTTCAAAGGACCATTTCTGAACTTTAGGCAAGTGTACTCATCCAGTCAAATTTTCAAAAGAATTCCCAGCACCAAAATGTTTTCTGTTTGCTTTTTCACCATGGTAAAAGAATGGATCACTCTTAGGGGAAAGAAAATCCTGTGTGCAAAACACTGCATGAAACTAAACAATGCTTTAAACGTGGCTAATTTCCGTGTGGAGCTGGTGATTTAGCACTGTTATCCTTCAGCAGAGGAAAAAGAACTGCCTATCTTCAGTTTACTTATGCAAGATGAAGAAAGAATGTGAGGAGTGTGAATTTGATCTTGTTTCAATTTACTTCAGTGGCCAAACACTTGCCATGACTTCAGTGGGAGTGAGACTGCATCTTAGCTCATTCAATGTGGAGAAAAACAAATCAGCTGAGAATAATGCTCTTGTTGATTAGATTGATATGACTACCATAGTTGTTTTTAACAGTGCTAAGTAAATCCTCTTTTAAAAGCCAAAGGTTACCTTCAGTTGTGCTTTTTCCTATGTACTGTGTCACAGTGGAGGATTCCTGGTACTGTGACCAAGTCACCACTGTTCACAGCAAGCATGGCATGCTCTGGGGCGTGGCCACATTCCCACATGGGAATGATATATGTTTGTGGATGTCACTGGGGACAACATCCAAATCTGGGCTGGGGCATCTCCCTCAGCCAAAAAACCAGGGTGCACACTTCTGTAAAATAACTGAATTCACTGAGAAAAAAAGACTACACTAACTAAGATGTCCATGAAAATCAGCAAAGTAAATCAAATCAATAGGGTTACATTTGCAGTTAGGAATCTGCATTTCTGCAGGGAAATTTTAGGATAGCCACAAAGTGAAAAATGCTTAATTTTTGGGTTTTTTTCCTGAGACGGCAATCAATCTTCTGGTTTGGCTCTAGTCTACTTTTCCCTATAAAGTAGAACCTAGAGATACACTCAGAAAATATGTATGGAAGTACCTCTCAATTAATTAAAAAATATTATTACTCAGAAGATAGAGACACGACTGTCTACACTGTATGAATTAAACATATATGAATTAGGACACAGACTCTTCCATTCTTTAGTAACAAAACTGATGCTGTCCTGAAAATGACATTAATGAATGAGACTGGTATATGAAAACCTTCTGCATCTGCTCTAGAAGTTGGAATGAGCATGTTAAATGATGCAGCAGACAAGGAGGATGCACTTCTTAGGGAAGCTGAATGTCACTTCTGTGCTTAAGGAGTTCTGCAGTTTGGATGAAGGTCACAGGCTATGTCCAGGTGCACGAAAATGAATGATAAATACACACAGTTTCTCTTAGACTGAAAGCAGAGCTAGACAAAGAGTATTAAAATAAGGAATAATTCATCCCCTGGTTTTCTAAAGATGTCAATCTTCTATCAGAAGACAGTTTGTTAGCTCCTCCATATATTAAAGCTATAACATAATAATAGAAGCACCTCAAACTTGTAGATGTATCTAAGATGCATAGATTAAGTAAGGTCTCTGCAGAGCGAGCACCCTAAAAACATCACAAGAGCAAGCAGTGACAATTTCTGGGATAGTAATGACATGAATTAGTATCTAAAAGTTAAGTATAAGTGAAGAAGAGAATTTTTCAACTAATGGATCAGGGAAAACGTGGGAATAAAGGATATGTGATTAAAGATCATAGTGTATTATATTAACAGAGGTGGAGAATATATGACTTTGATTCTGTATTACAACACATTTCAGTTGAGTTGTGTGTAGCTTTAGTTTTATACATGCACAATTTTTTAGAACACATTTTTAGAGTAGGGCATGCAATAAAGGAAATGCATTGTATTGCATTGATCCCCACATGACTCGCTGGAATATCTTAACATTTCCAGCACAGATTCCCACTTCTGAAGATGAAAACCCAGGGAAGATGAAAACCTGTAACTGCCATTAAGAGAAGGTCTAAAATTTTAATTGCTGCCTGAACACAAAGGAGCTGTGACATGCTGTGGTTTCTTGAAGCACTCCTGCAGTTACAGACACATCTTTAACTACCCCACCCTCTCCCTCTTCCCCATCCACCATTGACTGATGCAGCTGGGAGATTCAGTAACTGTGGAGCAAAATCTTGCTTACTTTCAGCTCTCCTGCCCCAGCAAATGCTCAGCTCCTCTGGGAAGATGGATCTATGCCATAAACACACTGCACCTGGAAGAGAATGAAAACTTCCCTTCAAACACACACGTGACCAGCTTTCTGGAACTGCCTGATGTTGCCAGTTTTCGTCTGTTTCCCACAAAGAAGGGAAAGAACCTTGTATTCTCCTCCTCATGATATTTCAAGTCTTAATTCCAAAGAACAGAGATGCCAGGACTTGTCAGTGACATGACTAACAATCTTATGAGAACTGGCAAGACAGCTCATTTCTCCTACATCTTACAGAAACCTTGGAATTATTTTGTCTGAAACACTTGGGGGAAGCAAGATGGACTTAATTCTGACAACTTTATTGAATATTCAGTACATCTGACATCCTGATATCAACAACAAAAATATGGTTTAATTATGATAAGCCATACTGGTATCATTTACAATACGTAAGTGTGAAAAAACTGCAATGAATTTTTTCTTGATCCATGTGGAAAAATACACACCTTCCACCCCCCCAAGAAAAGTAAGATAAGGCATAATAAATTCTCGTAATTCTCTTTCTTCTGGCTTTTCAGTTCCATCACAGCTCTCCAAATTAAGATTTATGTGCTATTTTGCATCTGTATCTGTTGTTGATTTGCCCCCCTACAGGGATACAGGTGGATAAGTTTGGACAGGAAACGGTATCCCTCAAGCCAAACTGAAAGGTTTATAAAGCTGCTAATAAAAGTTTGGGTCAGGGCCTAAATATCAATCATCTGCTCATTGTCTTTTTAAATGAGCTCAGGCATTTTCCCAACCACTCCCAGCAGGTCTCTGCCACTATTCTAAACTAAGATTTCAGACATTTCTTTTTTTCCTGTGTTGACCTCAACAATTTTTTTTCTCCCCCTCTCTACCTGCCAAATGCATCCATCAGGATTTTGCCAAAGGCTATCTGCTTTTGAAGTTGAGAGGAATTCACTAATCGTGAGTGTCAAATCCACAATAAATGCCATTGCCATATGGTATACGCTGCTTTTGGGAATTATCTCAAAAGGCCTAGCTGTGAGAAGGCTGGCTGTATGTTAGGAGGGTTTTACTGCTAACTTTCATAACGCATGTCAGGTTTTCAGTTTCTGTATTCATTGGCTTCAGTGAGTGCAACTGTTTCCGGAATTTATAAAAATGTTGTCAAGATCCCTTGATCTTGCTTCCTCCGTCTCTCTCACACAAACACATCCAAACACATCTCTACACAGTGGAATAGCATGCACAGTGGCATGCAAATCTAGCAAAAGAGAAGCTTGTAAATAAATAGCATGTCATTCTGCTTACTCAATAAATTCCTCTGGGTGTTAAACTCATGACAAACGTATCATAAGCCCCGATGAAGGGTTTACAGCCTGTCCCATCACACCATCCTGAGTGCAATTCTGCAATGCATAGGAAGACATAAGTTTGAAAAACAGAGCAGAAATAGCTCCCGTAAGGGCAGGGTGCTGACATAGATGAAACATAACTAACTGGAGAGCATTTGTTTTAGCTAAAGAAGACAGCATCAGTGTCACATCTCTGTGCCTGTGGAGGTGTAATCTACATTCAAAGCAACAAGAAATCTATCTCCTTTAAAAAATTGTCCATTAATACATAAATGTGTCTGTGTTGAAACTCCTCAGATACCATTCCCAACTAGAACTACACACAAGACTAAGAAATTCCACAGAGAAACACGATTTTGTGATCCAAAGAGGCAAGGAGAAAGAAAACCACATATGTGGAGTTTAACATACCAACGTAGTGATAGAAAAAGAATTACAAAAATAAATGTCAGTCCCCTTGAAACACTTGAGGCAGCGCTCTCAACCTTCTCTGATGCTCTAGGAAGATGTGAATGTCCTCCATGTCTCACATCATCCCCACCAGCCACATGGAAATATCTCCAATGCAGCTCTGAGTGTTTCAAGTATAACTCCCCTCTAATTTATGTAGTCTGCTAACATCCTCTTGGAGCAAACAGAAATAATAGTTTAAAAAGACAGCTGTATTTCAGAAACATGTGCCTCTACATGACAAAAAAAACCCCAGAATTTAATACCGTCCCTAGGCAGAATTCATCCATCTTTAAGGCTTCTATTTTGTATGTCTGATTTGTTTTCCTGGTAAGTAATACAAATGAACTGCTGGCAACATCACATCAAAACAAAAGCAGCAGAATCAGAAAAAAACACTGAAAAGTTTACCTTTCTAGGAAAGCTTCAGTCTTGGGATATTTTGTTTTGACATTCCAGTGACTGGAAGGAACAGCATCACTAAAGACAGCAGGCTGCAGGCATGTGGCACTTGCAAAGTTCTCATCCTGCTCTCTTCTTCTGCATCTTCTTTTGCACTATCTCCCCACTTTTCAAACAACCCAAGTTTTATCTGGAAGAAAAAAAGGAAAACATCTGTAGACCTGCATTACTGCATAAATAATAATTCTGTAAGCAAGCCAGACCTACCTTTAAAGAGCAGCTCATTTAATTTCTTTGCTACAAAAGGATTTTTTTTCTCCAGTACAAGTAAAAATGTTTTGTTTCTTTAATACTAAATTTACACATTTTGACATTGGAAAAATATGTAAACTTTTCAACACCAGTGTCTAGCATAGCTAAAGTTCAAGCACAAATTAAATTAATACAGTATCCACACAAAGAATATTTGCCATTCAAAAGTGACCACGCAACTTGTTAGTTCATACCAGTCGACTGGATATCTTAATGTTTTATAACTTTTTATCTCAGTACAAAAGCTATTTTATGTTTATGCTATGACTAGAATGAACTGTAAGGTCTCAGATGCCATGGGGGTACAAGCAGCGTTAACAATGAGTACATACCCATCAAAACTTTCATGAATAAACTAAGAAAATTGGGTAGAACAAGCAGTTGTGTTTAGTTTTAATAGAAAAAAAGTCAGTGCAGATGATGGATTTAAAAGTGCTTTCAGTATGATATTTCCAGCAGAATAACTGCAACTCATCCACCAAAACGTCCTACAAACTTTAATGAGTGTTTCAGGCTGGGGTCAATAGGCTGATATGAGATTTTGTTAGCACAGTGTGCAACTAAGCCAGCTTTGCAGCACTTTTCACTTAATAAGTGTCATTCATAGTCCATAAATCTTGAAGTGTTTTACAAATGAAAGCAATTATCACTGTCCTTATTTTCCCTATGCCAAAACAGAACCATAAAGCTGCAGTGAACCTATTTCCTCAAGGTCACACAGCACAGTAGTTGAAAAGAAAACAGCAACAGCAATCCTGGTGTCCTTTGTACCCAGCTATCAAGGATCTCTTTTGCCCAATAACTCCATTTTTGCACAAGAAATTATTTTAAATGGTGTCTTGAGTTCTGAAGGCAAAACTTGATGGTTAATAAATCACAGAGATCAGAGTATGAAAGTACTTGTAAGACCAGATCCTTCCTCCTGCAAGTGCATGATGCTAGAGGTCAAGGGAGACAGCTGGTGAAATTAAAAATATCAGTGTTTGAGTAATGCTGTAAAACCAAGGAGTAAAGAAATGTTATGCTTAGTCGAGAGATTAATGGCTCATGACTTGCCATGAAAATTATTTTCTGAAAGGTACTGGAACTGCCTGATTAAAAGAGCAATCCTAGCGCCCACGTCAGCCAGCACTTGCACAGACATCGAAGGAGAGGCTCCTTACAAGCCCATGAGGGATGCAGCACAGCTCGTGGCCCCTGGTCTAGCATTTGAGCTCCTGCAGCCCTGGGTCAGGCAACTCTGAGCTACAGCAGCACCCAGAACCATGGCATGAAAGCATGGAAACAGTTTTCTCCAGCAGAGGAAATCTCTCTCAGATGAAACTTGGGCTTTCTGAGCCTCCAGAACTTCTGTTAATAGTAAAAGACAAAGAAGTGTGCAAGAAGAGCACGATGGTGAAAGAGAAAGAGGGAAATAATTTGTAAAATGCCCAAAGCGTAGCTCCTATTGCGGAACACTGAGCTTCATTCTTCTCAGTCCCCTCTTCAACACTGACATTCAGTGTCTGAATGTACTACTCTTGGCCAAGGGGAGTGCATGTTCATGAGATGACATGGCGAGAAAACAGACAAACATGAAATGCCTGTTTCATCTTTCCCTTCCCTTTATTACAGAATGAGATCTCAAGAGAAGGCCCTTACTTCTTCTGTGCCAACACATCTATTTGAGGGTGCACCACAAAAGACTGATGTGGATTGGACTATCGTAGGGTTAAACTGCCTTTAAAAATCTATTTAGGGGGAAGAAGGGGAACAGAGGGGGAGGGGAGGAGGGGGAAGAATATATGAAGGTGAGACACCAGCCCTGTCCATCTTCAGCAGGATGATAGTGACAAACCATACTTCAAAAAGAAGCAATTAAGTGGGAGCCAGTCTCACTGCCAGCATGTTGAGACGTCATGGCCTGAAGGTCTGGGCCTCAGACAACAGGGAATTCACCAAAGGATTTGGGGTTCATTTTCTTGAGGCAAATTACTGTGAAGAATCAAGACTAAATTTGACTAAAAAACCAGTTTTGTCGATGCACTGTCATTTGCTGAATTGATTGAGAATCAGCACCAAACTCAGGCCTTTGGCCATAGCTCACAACCTCACTTTTTCATTTAGGCATTTTTTGCTAATGGGAACCTTCAGGTTTTTTTGGTTGTTTTTTTTTCCTCTTTTCCCTTTTATTTGAATAATGTCTCTGAAAAACCATTTGCCTTCACAAGGCGGTTGGTTAGTTTACACTGGAGGCAGCTGCTCTGTGGGCTCGAGCCAACCCTGTCTTTAGATTCATTGCAATCTGGCCAGATTGTCACATATATTTTTAGTTTATGATGATCCTCTAATACAATTCCAGCTTCCACACAGAGTCCTTCCAACAGTCTAGCTCAGGTTAATGAACTTCAGGCCAACTAACTTGCCATTAATCTTCAGGAAATATCCTTCCTCTCTGTAACATAAGCAATGTCAATCAGTGTCCTGTGCTGAAAAGACCCACAGTCACACTGATCAGAAGCAAACAGTCCCATGAGCAGAAATAAAACATGAATCCTAAAAGCAAATTCTACTACCCCGTTCCTTCCTCCCCTCAAAAGTAAGAAGAATTTGGTCAGAGAAGGAAAAATTACTGGTTTGTTCAGTTCTTTGATACTTGAGCTAAGGACCAACACCTTCTAAAACTTCCTCACCATGAACAGATCCAAAATAAATGAGGAAAAAGAGTCTGAAAAGAAAAATGCCGAGGCTAAAGCTGCTTCCCCACCTTGGCTTCAGCTAGGAAATAGCACTGCACTGTGTTAATTATCACCTGCAAGATCGACCAGGGAAGGAAGCCATGCACACACCTCGCTGAAACGGGGGCATTTCCAGCGGAATAAAGGAGCTTTTATTTGCCCCATGTAGGGGCGGGAGGCACAAGGCTGAGAGGGGCTGAGCAGCCTGGCTCCATCCTGCTTGGACCTCCCAGCAGGGCCCATAAATTGGGACCGGGCTGTGGGTAACGCTGCCAGAAGACAGAAAGTGGAGCTGCGGGTGGGTTGCCATCCTGACAGAGAGAGGGGCCAGACCTGACTGGCACATGTGCCATGGCACGTCCCGAAACGAGGTGTCACCTCCCCGCAATTGGTCACATCTAGTGGAGCCTATAAAACAGATTGCTCCGAAGCTACTGTCTGAAACAAGAAAACCTGGGGCCAATTTACTAAACATAATTTATTCCAGGCCCTTTGTGGCAATAAACAGAGCTCTTCAGCCTTCTCAAACACACAGACAGTAAGGAGCTCTGTGCTTATGGGAGCTTTTTCAGATCGTTCAGCCCAAACCTATCTAAATGCAAAATCTTGCATTCACAAATACTGTGTAGTTTCCGACTTCTCCTGGCGTCAAGACGTCCAGAGCTGAAACGACTGTGACCCATCTGCAAACACACACTTTTTAAACTGTATTCAGGAAACTCTCGGTTAATTCTGTGAAAAAAGCCTTTATGGAATTGGAGGATAATTTAAAACCTGTTTCCAGCACTATTTTTCCAAGGTCATTTTAAAATTCAGAATTTTATTTTCCAATAAAGAGTTGTGACTCAGTTTTAGTGAATCTAATAGCAATGCTGCAAATTGTGACAACTGAAAATCTAGAGCTACAAGCTCTAGATAAAATCTAGTCACTCCAAGCTTATAAATCTATCCACTATAGCTTATAAAATCTAGTCACTATAAGCTTATAAGTTAATTATAAACCTAATAAGTAAGTTGCCTAAGCCACGTAGCTTCAATACGTAATTTTCTATCACTGATGCAAGAGTTTTTCTTTCTTCTCCTCATCTATCCTTGTTTGACATCTTGTGGTTTTATTTTATTTTGGTCAATGGAGTCAGAAGAGAGCAAAAAATGTCCCTTCCAGACATCAGCAAAATAGCATGAGTGGCCTTTCAGACAAATATATTGCTTTAAAAGATTTAAAACTAACCAGCTACAATATAAACAAAAATTACCCCACCTACGATTCATATTTATTGAAAGGTACATTATCCCTTTATCATCTCTTTATTAAGAGATCAATATCTGTTTATTTAGTTAGAATATTTTCTACTATTACAAGTAGAAAATCTATATGCACACAAATTTAAAGCACGTTATTTTAACTACAAGTATACAGATATGTGTGTCCAATGCATTATGCAGATATCTCACCTTGAAATTATCATACAAATTCCAAAAGAAAAATTACTGTGGTTGTCTACTGTGTGGTTCAAAACTGTACTATAATCATGAACTGGATATTGAATTGCCTTTGTTAGTAAGAGGGAAAACTGTAAGCATACATGGCTTAGATTAGTAACTTAGAAAGTCAAATAGACTAAAAATAAAATTATACCTTCAGACTTACTTAACAATCTTAACTTAGTTCTGCAATAACAAAGATGACATTGATCCAGAGCATAATGAAACTATGTTCTTGCAGCCCTTAGATAGATGGTCTGTTTATTATTTGGCAGAAAATGCTTTTCTCTTCATTGTGGAATCTCAGTTAAAGCTAACTCCATCCAAGAACTGGTAAGCAGTATTATTCATCACTATTCTCCTACTTATTAAGTAGGTTTTGTGCTGTTTATAGTCCAGAAAATGTTCCCTTTCAGGATTCAGAAAAATACTGCTTTTTACACAAACCCCAGATCAGCATTACCTCACTTCCCAACACCAGGAGAAATTAATGAATAAAAATACAATGGTAAAATCAAAAAGCATTATGTGAGCCTACAGTAAGTGATTTTTTTTTCATTTTATGTTGCATAAATCACTGGGTTTAGTCTACCTGGTTTAGATGAGGTTTTGCCATGCAGCAGTCTTCGCTATTGTTAAATACCCAAACAATTAGCAGAGACTCCTAAGAAGCATAACCCAGCTTACACTGAGTTTTGCAAAACTATAAAGGCTTTAACTTTTACTGAGCTCCTCACAGGATTTACACACCATCCATTCAACACCAATAACTTGGCAAGAAAAATCACTGCTGTGACTCTCACTTCAGAAAAACCAAATCTAGCAAAGAAAAATGAAGGGTCTGAGAGACAATGAGGACACAACTGAGGGAACAGAGTCAGCAAAAAAATCTTCTTGCAGAGAACCATCTGATAATAAATAAAGCTCTCCAATAGAGAGAGAAAATACATTTGAGGATTACACTGGATTTTTGTTGAGATGAACTCAAGCTCAAGTAAAAAATGGTGACTAAGGAAGTGAAATGAGAGAAGAAGGAGGAAGGAACTCCCTTACTTTGTTTACTTTTTCATACTTTTCAGCATCTTTCTGAAGGGAATCTGCTGGTGGAAGCATTTCTAACAGGCATGTAGCCTGTTTGGAGATAAACACTGGTTAAAATGGTAGAAACCTTACAGAATGGTCTGTGTCACATTGCTCTGAAGAGCTCATCTGACCATGAAATTTACTGTTGGGCACCTAAAATTATACACATGGGAAATGAGCACTACATCCTCAAAAGATATCAGGATCTTTTTCAGGTCAATGTCAGTGAGGTCAGGATTGCACTCAAAAATTTCACACAGACACAGAAGTAATCTTTTCAGAAAGTGACAGATAGACAGCCATGCACACAGACATGTTATGTATCATTACAAACGGTGATTCTGAGAAATTTTATTTGTGGCATTCTATATTTTGGACATGTAACACATAAATCCAAGACTGATGATAAAGCAAATGCTATTCTCTAACCCTAATTATTTGTATATTGTGTCTCCTCAAAAAAAAAAAAAAAAAAACCAAACAAACAAAAAAAAAACCAAACCCAAAAAAACAACCCAAAAAAAACACCCAAAAAACCCCCCAAAAAACAACCAGACTCACTGCTTTCTACATTCTATAGGCTGTTTCTCAAACACAGTATCTATTGTTCAAGAAAAAGGATAGGATGGAAAGCAATTTGTCATCTGAAAATTGTATTTCCAAGAGGAGGTAGGGACATAAATAAAATGTCCCACCAGTCAGATGTGAAGCTGGGATCTTTGCACAGAAATATCAACATGCCTTTCACTCTACAGTTAGATGCATATGTATCTCTTATGGATTCTTTTTCCTCATTTCCTCTTGTTTCCTTTGGGGAAGGAACTATGACTTCAGGTATTACGTCCATCATAACAGCTTTCTATAGGCTCTTTATTTAGAAAGACATGAGAATGCCCTACAAGTCTGATCATTAAAAAAAAAAAAAAAAACAAAAAAAAAAAAAAAAAAACCACCAAAAAAACCCCAAACAACAAAACCCAAACACAAGCCAAAGAAGAAGGCAGTGTAAGGCACGATTTAGCAACACATAAGAATCAAAAGGAGCCCTAAGCCAAACCTGTGTTACATTATTTTAAGTACAGCATGTTTCCCCAGCAGACCAAAAAAAACCACTAACGCTATGAAAAGTGATTCTAAGATGAGTTTTGTAATTCTGGTATCCAAGAAAAGAAAAAAGCAGTAGTATGAAAATTCCTAGAGACATTAATGAAAATGTAGACTAGATGGAAAACCACGTACTGTGACGTCTGAAGGGTTTCAAAGAGAGACAGAGAATTTTCCTCTGAAATGTCTGTCACCACCTGCAGCACTTGGGGTGGTTTGGCTCAGCTCTGAGTGAAGGAGACAACACTTGCAGGAAGCTCTGCCTGTGGAACAGCCTTGGCCTGCTCTTGAGAAAATACTGGAAAGCCAGAAAAATGTCACAATGGCCATCAGAGAAAACAAATGCTCATTTTGGGGAGATCTGCCTGAGCATTTAAACTCTAGCAGATGGCATTTCTCCTGCTGCAGCCTGAATTACCCTCAGGCAGCACTGTCAAGCCACCTTAACCACTGACCCTGCAACCACCATTCTTCTGCTGGAAGAAACATAAACCTACCTTGGCCAACACAAAGGAAGGATTACAGTCTCATTTTCGCCTCCAGGAGTTCTTGCCAGTGCTTTGCTGTGGAAAAACTGTTCTCTGCTATTTCCTTTCATAGGAGACCTTCCGAAATATGCAGGAGTGAAGCATCGGTCCTCTAGCAGGGACCAGAAGTCTGAACTGGCTGATATTTTTGGGCATTACCAGTAACTGGTGGCAATGGGGTATTCTACAGATTAGTTACTTGAACTTGCCCTATCATGACTTTTGTACATTTGTGAAAAACCCAGCTTGAAGGGACAGTAGTGCAGCACTCTGGTGAAATCTGTGATATATCAAATCCAGACTTACAGCTCTGCAGGATACAGCAGCAAGGTGGATAGCAGTGCATACTCTGAAAGAGAACAGCCTGTGAGTTTCTGCATGGATACATCTACAGATGCAAGTAGGTGGGGCTCTCCTGTCCTTGATCCAAGCAATCCAGACCTCAGCCAGATCCTAGTGCTGTATGGCTCCATTAATTGCACACTATACAGCAATAGATTACACATTTCAGCCATACACACATCTGAGGCACCACCAGACAGCCAACTGTGTGCAGGCACAACCTGCAGATCATGCACACCATCACAACTCAGCAGACCCTACTAAATCAAAAACTCAACCAAAACAACACTAAAGCAAACCCTCCCCAAAGCAGAAGGAAATAAAGGAACAAAGATTTACATTTACATAAATATTTAAAAGGTAAATTTCATTTCACAGCTAATGCTTTATTGTACTAAAATTTGTAGCTATATTATCTCATGTAAGCATTAATGTATTGCCCAACAGTTTGTAATTTTGTGTAAATGCTTGCAGGCACTCACAGCTGTATCTAAAGTCTGTGAGTCTCTCCGATAAAAACAGAATGTTACAAATGTTAAGTAGAGGCAACTGCATGTTGTAGTTGGCATCTTAATATAATAAATTTTTTTTTATTTTTTCTATTTTACAAATCCTGAAAGCATGTTTCCTTAACTGCCAGTACTATTTAGTTTATTGTCAGCTGTGTAGAAGTCAAATCATAACTTTCAAAATAATTCAGGCTAATGCAGTTTAGTAATGATTAAAAAAATGTGTACTTCATACGGCAGCTGGGCTTTGATCAAATCGGTTTGCTGTATATCCAATGGCATATTTTACTAAAATTCCTTTCATCAACGTATGGCCTCATAATTTGATGCACTGTCAGTGAACTCTGTGCAGCACAGTCTGCAGGATTTCATATATAAACTACACTATAGGGAAAGACATGCCAGAAGGATTTTAATTTCCACTTTCAACAAATTGATTTAAAAATTCATTACTATATTCTTGAAGTCTACTGGAGAAGGGTTTTTTTAATGCATTGTCCACCTAATTTTGGATCAACATTTTGTGCAGCTAAAATGTAAAGTGATACACATATGAACGTGTACACTGCACAGCAGTGATCATCTGTTGGCCCAATAACCCAGTTATTTTATTGTTAGACTGAACACATTTGCTTTCTTCCTGGTTTTTTAAAACATTTGATTTCATTTAAATTTGGAGTATATGTGACAGAGAATCAGCAGAGCCTCTATAAAAAATCCCACTTGTGAGCTTACACAAGTCATTGACTCAATGGGGACCTGCTCCTCTTGATGGGTTTCCCTCAGGTACTCATCATCACAGCATCTGAGCACTTTAAAGCTTTAATGTCTCCATCCTCTACCCTCTATCCTTGTTAGAGGTAGCTGGATTTCTTTTAATGCTGCCATAGGAGATGACATCCCTTGGATAACATCACACTAGCCGTCAGGACCAGTACCCACATCCCCCTAGTCACACAGCCAACCTTCTCCACAGGGACAACAGACTTGGAACTCCTGCAGGGAGATCCATGACTCACATACCACTTTTTACAGTGTTTTATTTGTGATTTAAGTGCTTGTGCAAACTGCAGAAAATTACAAGCAATCACAGTTTCATTTTCTATAAAGAACTTCACAGAGCTGTGTAAGGAAAAACACACTGCCAGTATGGGTTCAGACAGCAGGTCATCAAAGCTTTAACAGCCCTGTGTCCTCTGATCATCAATTTTACCATTTTCAAGGGTTACAACATGCTGCTATCTATTCAGAGCTTCAAAAACCTTTCTGTTTGTGACACAGCAAGAATCACTTGATATTTGGTGCAACAGTTGTTTTGCTATTTTTAAGCTGCTTTATGAGGGGTGCTATCATGACAGTTCCTGGAATCTGAAACAGCCATACTGAAAAAGAAACCAAGAATTCATGCATCACCTCCTCCATTCAACACAGAAATACTTCCACTTTAGTTTAAAATCACAATAACTTTCCTGTGTCTTGCGAGGACACAGTGTGCAAGGATGAATCAGTATTTCACTGAAAAAAAAGGAAAAAATTAGATGGTTAACCAGTTAGTTTCCATAACTAGAAGTCCAACATTAAAAAGGCAGGATGTAAAACACTTCTCATTTCCTTTTCCCCTAAGTCATTTGTCCCCTAAGATGATGAGGCAATCTCAATCTTGAGGGACTTCTGAGGTTTCATTCCTCAAGGAATGAAAGGATTGTCAACACTGGAACAGGAGCTCAGAGAAATTGTGGATTCTCCATCTTTGCAGACATTTGAAGCTTGACTGGACATAGCTCTAAGCAATCTAATCCAAAGCAGAAGTTATCCATCCTTTGAAATACAAATAAAATCATATGACTTCCTCATGTCTCCTTCAATCCTAATTTTTCTGCTATTTCCTTTAGCAGTTAATGGACAAAATAATAACTGAACTGAATCACACACTGAAGGTCTTGCTCAACATCCAACACCCTTCCACTTAAACTTGGATGTCTGACAGCCATCAAATGACTTTTTCTACTCTCTAGTGACCTTATCTTCCCAAGGACTCTTCTGATAAGGGCAATGTCTACCTGAGCTGCTTATGAATTAACTACTTCACTATTAAAATCTGACTGAAAACAGGATCACTTGTCTTTTATAACACTGTCCAAAAGCTGAAGCAATTCAAGAACTGATCCATAGGCAGATAATCAACCCCTGTACCAAGAATAGCAATGTGTGCATAGGACAAGTGGAGTACACACAGCATAGGTACAGGCACTGCATTAGCTGTATCACTTAATTCAGTATCTCACAGCTTCCACGTACAGTTCACCCACATGGTCCTGGTTTGCCCATCCCATGAAAACTAAGCCCACAGCTGAGTGTCACAGTTATTAACATGGTATGTGAAATAAGGCTTTTGCCTGCACGGAGACAAGAGGGGGATTTATTCCAAGATTTCCCCACTGGAGTCTGAAGAAGTTGGGTGAAAAATGCCACTGGATGAATTATTGACACCCAAACTACGCCAATGACTTCTGCTCACCCAGCACACAAGACCATCTGTGTGTTCCCTCCTGACCTCTCTTTTCTATCCAGATCAGCAGCTCTTTCCTGCCAGTCTATTATGTCCCAGTGACACCAAGAAGTGGAAGCCATTGTAGTTACCACATTAAATATTTCTCAACATTGCAGGGAAAAAAAACTACTAGAAAGGAATTGGGCTCCATGCTGGCTTAGCTAGAAAAAGAAATGTGGTGGAGAAGATTAAGCTGTGTTTCTATAGCCACAGCTGAGCAGGTGGCAAAGACCCATCACTGGTGCTTGTTCCATAGAGGATTCCACTCCCTGGCAAAACAGTTACTCCTCAAAGAAACCAGGGCTTGAAGATATCCAGGACTCTGCCTGTCAGATGAGCCTTGTGTAAGTTTATGAAGTCTTGGGATCACTATGATTAACTACCTTCCTTAAGCTGTTCCCCACCAGGCTTTAGTGCTTTAAAACCACTGACCCCTTGAATTAAAGAGGGAGATTTCTCTTTTCACAGCTGTGACTCAACACAGGAAGGAATTCAGAGACATCTGAAAACAAAGCCAGGCAGAATTTGAAACAAAATCCTTTAATGACAGATTTAGCAAGTGATGGGCACAGCTGGAGCTTACAAATACAACTAAGCAAATGAGCATGCATTATACAACAACCTTACATAGACAGATCCTATGAAGGGCAATTTCCTCACAGGAATTGCAAAAACCTAACTGCTATGAATAAATCATCAGAAAAACTAGATATTAGCTGTTCAAAAGGAATCTGAGTCTTCAGATCCTTTACCAAACTAAATGGTAACCACCCCTAAAATGAGATATGTGACAACCAATTAAGAAACTAAAGCCTTCACTTTTAGTTATTGTCTATTTAAATCACAATACAAAATCAAAATTCCTGTGCCTAGAGAAGAATAAAACACTATTAAGGTAGTTTTCAAAACTTATATAATACCTTTCATACATTCAACTTAAAATATAACAGTAACTAGTACATACATCATTGAGTCATTGTAAAGAAAATGTGTGCCTACTATTTCTGCTGGGGAAACTGATGCTAAATGTACTCACTAGATATTCTAGGAGGAATTGAAGTGAAAAAAAGAAGTGGAATTAGATACTAACAGCTAATTATCAGTGTCACTATCTTAAACATGACATGCTTCTTTCTACCCAGTCAAATGGGCTACATGACACAGCAGACTACTTTTAAGAAGCAAGCACAAGTTTGCCGATGAACTTTATAAAGTGCAACAAATATCTTGAAGATAATCACGCATGAGGAGTTGACCACCTCCACACAGTACTGCAAAGCAAAACAACAATGACTACTGAAAATTCTATTTCCCTTATCTGCCTAGCTGGGGTATGTGACATGCATTAATGGCACGGGGAATAATGTACTTGCACTCAGACCCTGGACTGACTGATGTCAAATGAAGTTCAACCATTCATATTAATGGGGATCAGCATTTGTCCGAGGGAATGGAAGCCTCTCGGACCTCAGGGTCATGAATTGACAAGCTATCGAACATTTTCTCTGTAGTGCTGACCATCCTCCATCCCCACTGAGCTCAGCTGTCTGGTCTCTTAGTCCCGCTCCAGCTGCTTTGTGCTCCTCCTGAGGCACAGAAAGAGCTCATTACAGATTCTTTCTGTGTAATGTGCAATGAGGGCTGAGGTCTCACAACTCCCTTTCTAGGAAATGCAGAATAGTCACATTTCTCCGGACCCCAAGAAAAACAGAGACATACATGCAAACTGTGAGTTTTGTTATTCTGGAGATCTGTAATTGACTAAGCCAGATGGTGACAGAAGTGCCATTAATGCCAAAAAAAAAAAAAAAAACCAAAAAAAAAAACAAACCCAAAAAACCCCAAACCCAAACCACTGAAAATATCTCCTCAAAAGAACAAAGATGACTAATAACTTGTACCAAGAAAATGACTGTTAAATTGCTATTGTCTCACACCACTAATACACTGGCAGGATGCAAAAAGCCGTTTTCCTTACAGATAGATTTTCTGGAAAAATACCTTCTCGCAGAACTTATTCTTGAATGGTCTCAGGATATCTATAAACTCATGGGTTGTAGTCATGCTAATGATCAGCAAGCAGTAACTTCAGATAGCTGATAAAAGTCTGTAGCTGATATTACCCAGTAAAACATTAAAACAGGCAAAAGAAACCACTGCAGCAGAGTTTTGGCCTTCTTAATATCAAGTAGAGAAATTCTGGGAGTAAGGACAGTTATAATTTTCACCATCATCATTAATCCTAATAAAATTAAGAAGGGCAATAGTAACAATGATAACCGTAACTTTTTTCCTAAACTTTTTTGGCAACAAAAAGTCTGCCAGATGCAAACTTAAATTTTATGGATGATAAGAAAGTCAGCTGTTTCTAGTGACTTTTACAAGTTATAACTCAGCTCTGGTAGTCAGGACATGCAGAGTGAGTGAATTCAAAAAGCCCACTCAAGCCCTGGCATCTCTGTTTCTTTAGAGGCACCTCAACCACACTCTTGTTTTTCAGAGGAGTTTGTGCAGACATTAAAACCATAATGCAATAAAAAGAAAAGAATTCAGCATGCAAGGCCAACCCCAATGAAGGATGAGACAAATGAAAAAAACAGGATTAAAGTAAGTGCATAAAAAATTTCAGTATCATGAGTCACTAAACTGACCCATGAACTATAACTTGACCATGTCTCCTTTAATTGTTCCACATAAGGATCTGCTTTCTGAAAAAGAAGAATATCTTTAGCAGACATAGTGCTACAGCCATTTTTTCCTTTATCAATAGTATATGTGTACTGTAGTGCAAGTTACGGAACTTAAGTTCTACCACAGAAAGAAGCATGTAGGATGTAGGAGACAGACAGCTAGACCAGAAAATGCCTTCTATATGTACCTGGTGAACTACCAGTAGAAGTCACCACAAAACAATGAAGATCTATTCCTGACGGTAATATAAGGTGAAATATAAAAGCTAAAAAGGCAAGACTGCAAACTTAGGCAGTCAGTAACTGAGAAAGTATTCACATTTGATATTCTTTCAGCATTAAAGTGGTCTCTCATTTTTCTTTCCTTAGCAATATGGATCACAAAACATATTACTGATTTTCTACATTTAAGCAGTTCTGGGTTTTCTCCACCTTCAACATTAATTTCCTGTTCCAGAAAAATCCTCTCACACAACAACTTGTTACTTAAATAAGAATATAAAAATGTTTTTAATGGCAAAACTAAAGGCTCATCCAGTCTAGTGGTCTCTTTTCAACAGCAAGAAGAATAAATATAGAACATTTATATACGATATTTCCCTACCCTTAGTGCCCCCCCTCCTCTCCATCTATTTTCAGCTCAGGAGATTTCCTGAGCCTATTGTGGCCTGTCTATTTTGCAACCCCCAAGTAGATATCACTTTCAAGTACTTGTCCAGTATCCCTCTGAGCCCTTGTAAAATTCTTGCATCTGCAACACCATCTGGCAAACAAGTTTATATGTCTGCTACCCAGGGTGTGAAGAACCACTTCCAATACCAATAGTGCAATGTGATAATGTATTAATTTCCCCTCATACACCACTACCTTCATAACATTAGCCAGAAAGTAGCTCCCATTGGGCAATAAAAAAAGGAAAATTCGGATTTAGTTTGATGCTCATCCAACTGTTTCAACATTAGCTGCATGACACATGCTACCTCATTATTTATTTTGTATAATTGTCTCACGGAGTGAGTGGGAAATTAAGTGAAAATTGGTCAAGAGAAAGTTAAGAAGGTGATAGTAGTCATCAGTTCTAATGAGTGTTTGCTGCCAAAGAGAAATATCTTGCTATGGTCACTGCACAAGACGAGATATTTCACGACTAAATCTTTGGTGAGAATCCAGGATCAGCTTTGAACAAACTAAGTTCAATTCAACAGAGTAAGCATTTGCCAAGGCTGGCAAACATGGGGCAAAATCAGAGCTGAGATCAGTGAAAGACAAACCCTTCAGTTTCACAGCCATCAGTGGCTCAGGATTGGTAGCAGAAGGGTTCCCACACATGAACTGGTGAGTACCTGCAGGCAGGTAGGATGGAAAAGGCATCCCAGCACCCAGCAGCTGGGGAGATCTGTCACATCTCTCCTTGACAAGGCCCTTTGCCTCTCTCACGCTGCAGTAAAATTCACTTTTAGTTTACTGAAATGACCAGGATTTCTCATATTCACAACTTTTACTCTAATAAAGGCAGCATGGAGGTGAAGCATTTTACTTTTGCACCAGTTGATAATGTATCTTTAAAATCTGCTTTCAAAATTACTGAATAATTTAAGAAATGTGCTTTAAGATTTATGTTATAAACTGACTATGAGGAAGTAAGAGTTATAAGCTCTCTTAATCTTCAGGTTTCAAGGTGTGAGTGATGTAAGAAACATCATCTTGCAATACAGAACAGTAAAATTGTGAAGATTTATGCCTTCCGTTGAAACATCTGGTCTTACCCGCCCTTGGTGCCAAAATGGCAGACTGGATGAGCTGCTTGTTTATTCCAGACAGGCATTTCCCTGACTCCTGGACTTTATGTTAAGGCATGATGAACATCTTACTCCCACTGGAGAATTTTTGCTCTTATGAAGTCAATAGGTCAGAACTTTTGAAATTTACAGCTCGTGAAAGGGATTCCTCCTTTGAGTTTGTTAGATTCTAGTGCATCAGTAGACAAATATAAATACTTAAAACAATTGTACTTTATGTACTCCATACTTGTGCTTCATACAGGCATAGGCATTAATTTAAAGGCCTGTCAGAATACAACTTCATTAGCAACAGAGTGAATCATGAGGGGTAGGAAATATCCAAAAGGATTACATCTCACAGAACTACAACAGTAAGCCCTATCAAAAAGTTCCTTTTGTTTTACAACCACAATAAACTTTTCAATTCAGTATTATAAACTGTAATTATCCTGGAGGATCAAACTAGTTGTATTTACTTACTTAGAATTCAGAATAATTTCATTCTTTTTACTACATCTATCAAAAGTCAAATTTTGAGTTAGCAGTGGATCACGATAATGTAAAGGCATTTCTGTTACTGCCTAATGAGTTTCAGAATTGTTTCAAAAAATACACACATTCAAAAGTTCCATAACTTCATCAAAAACTCACATTGAAGCAATGATGAAAAGCATTCAATTTTCTGAAAAAAAGTCTCCACTAGGTTTTAAAACAGAAAAGTTATACTGCCTTTTTTCAATTACAGCTACTTGTAAGATTTTCCAGAGGTAGCTACAGTTTGGCTTTGACCCTACTATTGCAAAGTGCCAGAAATACCAAATTATAGCAGGGAAAATGTTGTGTGTGCACACATGTATGTGTTTGTCTACAGTCTGCATGAGACACTGAAAAACATCCAACATAGACACACAGCAAATCGCGTAATTAAAACTTACTGTTATACAGAAGAAAATGATCATTTAAGTAGAAAATAATGGAAGGACAGCAGAGATTTCTCAGTACTAAACCATAATGCTTCATTTAATGAGTAATCCCTGGAGCATATGGATGTTTACCTCGCTCTGGGAAAGCTCAAGTGCATACACAGACAATTACAATGCTTCAGCTGATGTATGATACCTTGTTAGGCTGCTGTAATGCAGTGACATTCTTTCATGGCCTTACAGAGTGCATTTCTGTATTTGCTTCCATGCCAATACAACCTTTGTCTTTGCAAGATTAAATGGCTGCATGTTCAAAGTTAGAATGCCTGAATCTGAATACACAAAGCCCTGGAAACTTAAAAGCTGGAAACCCTGTCTGCAATCTCTCTGACTTTGGCAGGTACATTGTCTGCATCCACTCTGCCTTCAGAAAAATAAAATATTAGTAAATTTTTTAAAAAGGACAAGATTTTGCAATAGGAAAATCACAATACAATTTGGTTGCATTGCATCTTACGTGAATAATTGCTGGACAGCAGACTTATTTACATGATCCATTGAATACAATTTTTAAAAAATTAATATGTAGATACAGGCTGGAGATTAAGAGTAAATGCTGGCCAAAGGCTTCAGAAAGACTACAGGTTTTGCCTTGGGAGAATGGCAAAAGGAGAAAATATATTGCTAAAGCCTCTCTTCCCACCTCTTTTATACTGCTGCCTCTTGTCAGAATGTAGGATGCAAAGTTCTGAGACTGGTATTTGGCAAAAGCACAGCTTAAATTATTAAAAAAAAAAAAAAAAGAGGGAAAAGAAAATCTAATGAAACTGCTTTGGTCAATCACACAGAGCTATTGAACACCTCCTTAATGTTGTTAGTCTTCACTTCTCCATGAAATTTGTGAAAGCTGAAGGCAGTACTTCAAACTATTAATCTTCTATGCTTTTAGACTCTATATACAAATCTTATTTTTCTAGTCCATATTACCGGACAAGGAAAGTTAAAATACAGAGATTATAAACTCTACTGCTTGGTCATATGGGGAACTCTAGAACCTCAGAAATGCCCACACTTCTGTATTTCTTTCTATGTATTTGATCCAAAATTCTGGCTATCAATGTGAAAGGAATTTTAAAGTTCTTCTATTAATAACAATCTAAAGATAGAAAAGATTCACGATTCACAAAAAAGTAACCCATGCACACTCAGATACACACACAGTATAGATGGCTGTGCTTTGTTCCACAAGAAACTCTTGTGATTCACAGCACCTGAGTATGAGTTTCCAGGTTTCCATGAACTTACTTCTTAAATATTAAAAACATAATGCATTTAAGAAATTTCTTCCTTTTTTTTTTTTTTTTTTTTTTAATGAAGCCAAATGTAGCAATCAATGGTCATCTATGTTCTGGTTGGCATATTTCACACAAGAGACCCTTGATAATAAACCATGGCTGAAATATCAAAATTCCTTCAAGTACTTACCTCTGTTAATGGTAACTACAGCTGCACTCAAAATCTGCTGCCCTTGATATCACTTACATTCCCACAGGAATATAAATCTCCATGTTTCAAAAAAGGTATTCATCTCAGGGCTCTGGAGAAACACACAGCTTGTTTGTTTGATGCTGCCTGATAGTATTATTGGGTTAACATGATGAAATAGACTCTTTTTTTTCCATGAAGCTTATCTAGTCTCACATTATTAATCTGAAAACAGGCCAAAAGAAAAAACAGGAAGAGAGATACAACAAATTCAGAGCTCAAATATGGTCATTTGGGCCACTGCAGATCTTCAATAGAAGCAATTTAGTCCAAGACATGGGAATACAGAAAAAGAAACACTATGAAGAGAGACTACTGAAGGCTGTTTCCTATCTGTTAGAAATCAAAGAGGATCAGAGCAAAAATGAAATTGTCTTGTAGCTGAGGTAATAATGTACCTAATGATCTTGAAATGAAATGTTTAAAAAGCTATATTTCTACCTTTCATTTTAAAAGATGTGCATTTTAATCCCATGAGTAATCCAACAATGATAATTGCAAAACTGTAACATATAATTAAATTCAAAACCAAGATCTATTCCACCCTTGAATCAAAATTATTCCTTTCATCATAGTAAAGGCCTGTTGTTTTTAAAACCTAGTGTCTATATTTATTTCATTTAATTCATAAGCCCCTAGTTATTACTGTAATTTTACTCATACGCCGGTTATCTAATGTGTAATGCTATAGCTGTTTGAAGTGTATTTTCCAAAACCAGAACAGAACTAAGACCCAGAGACACATCACTACCTCTTGCAGAAATGTCACTCATGCTATGAATAAAGCATAAGCTGAGAAAAACATCATTACCCACCAAACAAATAGCATTTACTCAACCAAACCCATGTGTCTGGAGCTGCGCTCCCGAGCTAATTGGAGGCAGATTCTTGTGCCATGCCACAGGACGCCACAGCTGAGAAACCTCTCGAGCTGGTCATGGAGAGTTCAGCACGCTGTGCAAGGGGAATTGCCAAACTCTGGGACAGGAGGCAGGGCCAGAAATCCCAGAAAGCAGGGTGTGGATATTCTCAGTTCAGTCAGAGAGAAAAAGAGAAGGTTTTCTAACCAGGCGAGAGCCTGGGAGACAGCTGGGAAAGAATGTAAATAATTCTCTAATCTATCTTGTTGTTCACATTGTTTATAGATGGGTTCTGCCACCGTGCGTCATTCACTGCACACCAGTGGTGTGAGATGTTTTTACTCTAAGACCAATGAAATCAGTCCGCACGATGTTCTCTATAAATGGAGCGGTGCATTTGAAATAGATCGGAGTTCATTCTCTTTGCCTTTGATTTGGAGTCATTTTCGTTCCCGTCCTGCTCTACAGTGACAAGTGAGCAGATGCAAAGATAACCTTTGGTTGGAAGGTTCATCCAGAGGCCACCTTTGGCTCAGGGCCTCACTCAGGGCTGTTGTCCAGGCCTTGGCACTTCAGGGACGTGGTTTAGTGCTGGGCTCGACACTGCTGGGTGACCGGCTGGACTGGATGAGCTCAGAGGTCTTTTCCAACAGAAAGGATTCTGTGATTCCATGATTCCATCTGCTGCATTCAGCCAGGTCCATGTTAGCAGCATTCATTTGCTCACAAAGTCTCCTCAGGCCCAGCTCTTGAGGCCTGAGGCTTCAGCTCCTTCAGCTCCTGGCGCTCAGCTGCTCGTGCTGAACGAGACACTCGGAGAGAAGAGCACAGTCCATCCAATTCCTTCTGGGACACGGAGAGGGGAGGCTGTGCAAACAGGAGCAGTGTTTGGTGTGGCCTCCTCTCTGCCCTGCACACCTTTCAGCGCTTTGAAGCAGCCAAGAGCTTTCTCCAAGAGTGCAATGGAGCAGCTGTTCCTGCTGCCGGGTCTGGCTCTCTCCAGTCTCTGACCTTGCCTGCTTTTGTCCCTCTTGCTGTGCCCTCTGCTCCCCGAGGGCTCGGTGGCTGCTGCCCAGGACTGTGGGACTGGCACAGATCCCGTGGTGGAGACCCTCCTTTCTGTGCCCTTGGAGCTGCCTGGGCACAGCAGCCTTTTCCATCTGGAAGCTCCCCATGGACAGGGAGTCCCCAGCTCCGCTCCTTGCACAAGCTCCAGGAGCCCAGGGCTGCCATCTCAAGTCCGTGCTGGCCCTGGGGGCTCCCAGGTGGGCACAAGTGGGGCAGCACAGCCAGCAGGGAGCCTGTGAGTCTCTTCCAGCCCTGTCTGCTCTGAGTTTGGGCCTTGGAGCCTCAGGTGGCCAAAGGCAGCTGCTGCTGGTCCCTGTGTGTGCCCGTGTTCAGCGGTGCTGCTCCATCAGTCTGTGCCCAGCCACGGGGAAAAGCCTCAGCCCTGCAGGGCCAGGAGCTGCCGGGCTCTGCCTGAGCAGCTCAGCCAGAGGGAAGGGAGCTGCTCCCCACGGGAACCAGGAGCAAAGGGCTGGAGCACCTCGCTCTGGGGCAGAGCCCAACTCCTGTGAGGGAGTAACAGAGTTATTCACGTGCACTGGTGTGTCAGCACTGCAGGTGCTGTGCCTGCAAACACATTCGGGATGTGCAAAAGAATTCTGCAACTCTTGGCTGGATCAGGATGTCAGCAGTGCTGAACTCCAGCTTAGTCCAAAGCAAACACTTGACAACTCTTCTCATATCTGCTAGATTTTTTACTGCAGGGTATCCAGAGGAAAGTAAACAGAGGAGTAAATATTTTCATTGTTTATCAGAAATGTATCTTATTTTGTTGTGAATCTTATTTTTGCTGAAAAATCTTACCTATTTTTCAGGATGTGTTATCTACATAAAATAAAATAGAAAAAAAAAAAAAAAAAAACGAGAAAAATATGAAAGAGAAAACAAAAAGAAACAAATGTGTAATGAAATCTTCTGTAACTTTGGATTTAAGAGGTAACTGATCTTTTTAAAAGGAGAACTCATTTACTTTGTGCCTGTTCTGATGGCCTGGATCCATCTTACTGACTGACCTCAGCATCCTTTTTTAAAAGACTTTGGGTTTTGTTTCCAATATTAAGATTTATTTTTTTAAATTGGTGTTGAAGCAATAGGAGGATGAGAGATGGATTGTGCATGACTGTGTCTTGAGAACAAAAATATTGCAGTTTGAAACTTGGACCTAAAGTATTAGAAATGAAACTTACAAATCCCAGTGCATTGTGTGACAGCAGCTTTTCCTATAGGATGTGCAGCATCACAAAGACTTCATCAGTGGGGTTGGGAGTGCTTGGAGCTTTGTCCTGTGCCACTCTGGGATGCCATGAACCAGGACTTCACCTGCCACCAGCCCAGGTCACCCTCTGCAACCGCATCTCCTTGGACCTTGTGTCCCCAAAGCAGACACAAAGTGTTTCTGCTGCTCCCCCTTTGCACAAACCCACAGAGAGCTGGGATTTTTCCAAGGCTCATGTCTCCATTGGGCCATATTCCCAAAGAACTAGCAGCACATCCTGATGAATACGGCAAATTATGTGGATGTTTGTCAGCTCCACTTCCTGCCTAGAAATCCTGAAACTGCTTCTAAATGCTGCTGCTTCAGCTCCTGGACACCTTCTCACAAAGAGCTGGGAAAAAAAATCCCCTGGCCACCAGCTAAAAGGTGAGTTATGCCAAAGTTGGAGTACTGTGGGAAATCTCTGTCCCTCCCTGTCCTTTTAATCTATCTGTACATGGGGGTGTGCCTGGATGTGTCTTGTGTACAAAGGAAGGAGCGTGCAAGCAACGGGACTGACACTTTCAGTGTCCATGCTATTCCATACCCATGGGCACAGAGACATTATGGAAACCCTGGCACAGACAGGGCCTTCTGTCCATGGGTAGAGACATCCTAGAGCCCCTGGCACACACAGAGCCTTCTGTCCATGGATACAGAGACATCCAAGAGCCCCTGGCACACACAGAGCCTTCTGTCCATGGGTACAGAGACATCCAAGAGCCCCTGGCACACACAGAGCCTTCTGTCCACGGGTACAGAGACATCCAAGAGCCCCTGGCACACACAGAGCCTTCTGTCCATGGATACAGAGACATCCAAGAGCCCCTGGCACACACAGAGCCTTCTGTCCATGGGTACAGAGACATCCAAGAGCCCCTGGCACACACAGAGCCTTCTGTCCATGGGTACAGAGAC
This sequence comes from Anomalospiza imberbis, assembly GCF_031753505.1. Classification (NCBI taxonomy): domain Eukaryota; kingdom Metazoa; phylum Chordata; class Aves; order Passeriformes; family Viduidae; genus Anomalospiza; species Anomalospiza imberbis. Next base: position 214,074 of record NW_027099512.1, on the reverse strand, counting down.
ATCCAAGAGCCCCTGGCACACACAGAGCCTTCTGTCCATGGGTACAGAGACATCCAAGAGCCCCTGGCACACACAGGCCTGGCAGCACAGGCTGCTTTCCCCACAGGCTGCAGGAGATGAGAACACAACATTTGCCAACACTGACTGAAAGCCACAGCTCCGGGTGCTCCCCGTGAACCCCAGCTCTGGGACCACTGTCTGCCCCATGCTTCAGGGGCTGCAGTGGGAGCCCGGCTGGGCTCTGCCCTGGGGCCATCCTGCAGGGACAGCTGCAAACAGGGAGCATTCCCTTGCCACAGAGAGCCAAGCCATGGCTACAGGGCAGCTGCTCCAGCCCGGAGTGCACTGCTGAGTGCTGTGCTCTGGGGCTGGGGCTCCCCACACAGGGGACTGGACTGGTGTGCCACAGGAGACAGAGAAGCTGCAGCTTCAGCATAACTGAGGTGGGTGCGTGGGCTGGGCAGAGTGGGGAGGCTCAAGGGGATTCACAGAGCTCATCCTGCTGCAAGGACGAGGAAAAGGGAGTGGGAACTCAGCAGTGAGGAGAGCTGAGGGCTGGAGAGCAGCTCTGAATGACACTAAAATCCCACTGGAGCTCTGAGACATTGCTGCTCCTCAGCCAGTGACAGGATGAGTCCCTAAGCCTGGGGCTCGGCCTTCCTCATGGTGAGGGGCACCAAGGAAGGCAACAGTGTGATGGAGACTGCCATGGGCTGGGAACTCACTGGGGGACAAGAGGGAGCAGTTGGGAAGTAAAAGGCAGGTGGGGGAGAGAACAGTTCAGAGAAGGGCTGAGCTACAGCTTGAGCAAGCTGCAAAATGTCATTTGGGGCCATCCCAGATTGATTTCATTTCAGAAGTTATTGAAAAAGTTTAATTTTTGGGTGGTGTCATGTTTGCCCTTGGAGGTGTACACTCTGCAAACTTGAGCTGTGTTGCTGAAATGCTCAAGCAGGTCTGTGCTGCAGGTCACCCCATTTCTTCTTTGGCTGATTGCAGCCCGGTGCTGAGCTCCAGCAGAGCCCTGGCAGAGCCCAGAGCAGCCTCAGCACCCGCAGAGCCCGGCTGCAAGGAGAGAAACCAGAAAGCGCCCGTCAGCTGAAGGCTCCTGGCCCCTTGTCCCAGCCGCCCGCGGTGCCCAGGCCATGCTGGCCGTGCCCAGAGCTGTGCCCAGAGCTGCCCATCCCTGCTGCCTGTGGAAGCAGAGCAGGAGGGCAGGACATGTGCCCAGCCTGCAGCCGGCCACGGCACATCCAGCCCTCAGCAGCTGCCCAGAGCAGGATGCTCCTGTGCTCGCTGCCATCTCCCCAAAGCTCTGATCCCACCATGCCAAGCAGACAGGACCCACCTCACGCCATCCCTCGCTGGAAGAAAAGCTGGTCCCAAACGATGTCCTCATCCTTCTCCCAGGGCACGGCCCATCCACGCCACAGCTGCTCCCAAGCACTTCCCCATCCAGACTGGACCCCACCTGGAACGCTTCCTCTAGAAAAACACACAACAAATTATTGAAAATAGATTACAGACAAAAAGGGGAACAAGAAAAAAGGTCAAAAATCTTATCTCTGTCAGGGGCTTAAGGAAGGCCCAACCCCTGCATGCCAGGGAAAAACCCACCCACAGGTGAGGGAAGCCCAGGCTATCTCCCTTCCCCCTGCACTGCCCTCCAAAATAACGGTGATCCCAAAGCAAACAGGGGCAGTGGAGCAGCCCAAGCCCTTCCTTGCCTGCAAAGCAAAGCAGCCCCTGCACAGGTTCTGGAGTCCCACCTCTGCTCCCACCATGGGGGTTTCTTTGTGTCGGGCTGGCTGCCCCAGCCCCAGCCCCAGCCCGGGGCACGGTGGGTGCTGGGGCTGTTGGCAGGGCCAGGAGCCCACTCCCATTTCATCAGCACCCCAGCCCATCCCCCTAGCCCTGCCAAAAGCAGCCTGGCAGCCGACTGAAGGATTAGCTGCATCCGCCCCAGCAAAGGGGGAACCTTTGGTTCCCGGCCAGGCTGTGCAATGCCCAAATCTGGGAGCATCCCCCTGCGTGTGGACTCACCTGCAAATTCCCTGTGGAGCCTGGCTTTGGAGAAGGCGCCAGAATCAAAGTCCATCATCTTCAGCTGCCGGTGACCAGGTGGAGGAAGAGGTTGTCATTTTTGATGTCGTCCTCACTGTCCCCAGCAGCAGCAGCCCCACCTGGTACAGCTTCTCCAGGGCCGCCTCCTCCTTCCCTGAGGTGAGCCCAGGCTGTCAAGGTTCTGCCCAGGGCCCCAGCTGTCAGGGAACCAGGACAAGCAAAACCAGCTCAGATGGTGGCCACCAGTGCTGGGCAGAGCAGCTCAGCTCCAGCACAAGGGCTGCGTGTTCCCATCTGATGACCCCTGGGCAGTGACACAGGCAGGACAAAACCAGTCTGGTTGGCTTTGCCACTGATTGCCAGGACAAGTGTGGAGCTGTTACCTGCCAGGCCCCTGGATCCAACTGTGCACGTTGATCTCTCCCATCTTCTAGGGCAGAAGACCACCCTGCACCCATGGATCACGGAAAAGCTCTTCTAAGGATGGCCTGTCCAAGGGCTGCATGGACAAACACCTCTTAATGAGATCCTGGCACTCTGGGGAAACAAACCAGAAATCACCAGTCAGTTGGAGAAGTTGCCCCCCTGTTCCCATGCCCAGGCCATGCTGGGTGTGCCCAGAGCTGGGCCTAAACTTCCCCATGGATTCTGTGTTTGGAGGAGAGCAGGAGAGCAGGACATGTGCCACCTCCTCAGCAGCTGCCAGAGCAGGATGCTCATGAGCTGCTGCTGTCTCCCAGCACTGGTATTGCCCCCATGGCCAGAGATGAGGACCCACCTTGAGAGAGCCGTCGTGGGAACAAGATCCGCCCCCAGATGATCTCCTGGCCCCTCCTGAACGGGTGCTTCCCCATGACCAGGTGGTACAGCAGGAGGCCCAGGGACCAGATCGTCGCTGCCTCGCCGTGGTAGCGTTGGTGCTGGATCCACTCTGGTGGGCTGTAGGACAGGGTTCCTGTGGAACACAGACAGAGTTCATCAGGGGGACGCTGCTGCTCCCAGAGCCTGGCCCCAGCACCCCATGGCATGTGGGGGCTGCCCCAGTGGCACACAGGGTGACTGCTGCCCTCTCACCAGCACCTGGGACTTGTGGACAGACTTGGGGCTGGAAAAGAAGCCACTGGTGTTGGAAGAGGGCAGCAGAAATCCTGGGAAGGCCCAACCATGACACACAAAAGCAAAACTCATCCAGTGGTGGAGAAAGCCCGCTCTACTCCCCGCCTGCACGCCCCCCCAAAAATGTTAACCAGTCAAGGCAAACAATGGGAGCAGAGCAGTCCAAGCCCTTCTCGCCTGCACACCAAACCATCCAGGGCACGGGGTCAGACGCCCCTCTCTGCTACCCCCACTGGGGTTTTTGTCAGGCTGGCTGCCTCAGCTCCAGCCTTAGCCCAGGCCACAGTGGGTGCTGAAGGCTGTCGGCAGGGCTGGAGCTGGTCCCCCTCACACCCCCACCCAAATCAGCTTGGCTCCAGCATTAATCCCATCCTGGCTGCAATAGGGGGAGCCCTGGGGCTGCACCCCAGCTGGGCCATGAGATGCCCAGGAGCATCCCCAGGCAGAGCTCACCTGCAAACTGGGTGTAGGCTGTGTCTTGGAGGAAGGCGCCACAGCCAAAGTCAATCAGTTTCAGCTGCCCGGTGGCCAGGTCGAGCAGGATGTTCTCAGGCTTGATGTCCCTGTGCAGGACCCCGCAGCTGGTGCAGTGCCGCACAGCCTCCAGCACCTGGCGGAACAGCCCCCGCGCCTCCTCCTCCGGCAGGAACCTCCGCTCCGCCAGGAAACCCGACAGCTCCTGGCACCGCTCCGGACGCTCCAGCACCAGCACGATGCTGTCAGGGAGCTCAAGCCACTCCAGGAGCTGAATGACACCAGTGCAGCCAGAGGACACCTTGTCCAGCAGCACGACCTCCAGGGGTGCGCTGGTGCCGTCGGGCTGCGGGAGGAGCGCGATGCCGTCAGTGGGGCTGAGGCCGTGCCAGGGCTGGGGAACCCCTCAGCCAGCCCGGGATGCTCTGCATGCCCCGCTCAGCCCATGCCCGCTCTCCCTGCAGGGCTCCCGGCGGCTCCCACCCTGCCGGGCCCCGGCTCCTCGCCACCCGGCACGGCCCGGCTTCTGCCGCTGGCCCCGCTCACTCACCAGCTCGCCCCAGTGCCGGACGCGGTTCCGTGGCACCCTTTTGATGGCCACCTGCGAGCAAGGGAGAGCAGTGGGTTGAGCGCACCACCCGCCCCGCCGAGCCCCATCCTCCTCCTCCTCCGCCCCCTCCACCTCCTCCTCCTCCTCCTTCCCCCTCCTCCTCCTGCTAATCCTCCTCCTCCTCCGCCCCCTCCTCCTGCGCCCGCCGCCGGCCCCGCCGCTCACCGGGGCGCCATCCGAGAGCCGCGTGGCCGCGAAGACGCTGCCGAACCCGCCGCTGCCCAGCAGCGAACCCAGCCGGTACCGCTCCTGCAGGGCCTCCTCCTGCGCCTTCCCTGCGGGCGGGACGGGGCTGTCAGCGCTCGGCCCGGGGCCAGGAGCGGCCCCCGAGCGCCCCCCGAGCGCCCCGGGCCGGCCCTCCCCAGGCGTTCTGTCCCTGGAACGGGACAGCGGCGGCTCGGGGCCGACGGCCGCGCTGCCGAGCGGCGGAGCTCGGGCCGGGGAAGCCGCAGCGGGGGCGGCGGGAGCGGCTGCGCCGCGTGTGTCCTCCGCGGGGCCCGGGAGGAGCCGGGGCCGGGGCCGGGACTGGAGCCCACGTCGGGGCCGGGGCCGGGCTCGGGCCAGGCGGAGCCAGAGGGCGGCGGTGCCGCCCCAGCCCCAGGCACTGATGCCCGCCCAGCAGCGCCACCGCCAGCACGACCAGAGCCGGGCGGAGACGAGACCCCGGCGGGACGGCCGGGGACGGGGACGGGGCCGGGGCAGACCCGCCCGGGGCTGGGGGCGGGCTGGGGACATGGCCCGGCCGGGAATGGGGAGAGAGAGATTGGGAGAGGAGGGGACAGCGGGAAAGGGAGAGGAGAATCAAGAGGAATGCGACAAAATCACTGCTTTGTCTGCTTTTGCTGCTGCAGCCGCTGCCGCTGCCGCTGCTGCTGCTGCTGCTGCCGCTGCAACTGAAGCTCCGGGGCCGTTTGTCCCCGTGTCCGTTTTTCCGTTGCCCGCTCGCCCCCGCACCCAGCCCCCCGCTCCCCAGGGGCAGCCCCTGAGCCTGTCCAAACACGGGAACTTTGCCCTGTTCAGCCCAGACTCAGAGTCTGGACTCCTGCACAGGGGAACAGGAATCCCCTTGAGCGCTGCTGTGCATTGTCCCCGCTGAGGATCAAACCCTAGGGGAGCACATTCCCTGAATGCTGAATTTGTACCTGACCCAAGGGCTGCACTTAGTCTCCATCACTGCTTTCCAAGTAAACCAGGGGAAGGCAAAAACTGTGTGTAGCTCATGGTATTTTACAGTGTCTAAAACTTGCCATGTCATGGATCTTAGAGCTGAGATCTATTTGGATTAAGGGGATGGAGAAGCAGTGCAACATGGAAAAGGGGAGCATAAAAATAAACAGAGAAAAACATCTTCAGTTGTTTCTTTCCATTTTCATTTCATTTCCTAAAAGCTGTTTCAGTTTTCCCAGAATCTTCTCCACACTCCTGTTTGCTCTTTCCAAGAACCTTTCCTGGAGAACGAGGTGCAGCTTCTGTCACAAGATGTGCCACCAGCTGCAGCTTCTCTAGGCTTTCCACACCTTGTGTGCAGCTCAACTCTTGCAGCACAGCAGGACAAATGTTTGAAGAACTTGACAGCTTGTTCTTTCTTTTCCTTGTGGGCTGGGCAGTTGTGCCATTGGTAAGGTTTTCATTGTTACTGTTCTGCCCTAAGAAACCATGACGGGCTACCAGGAATTGTCAGGGAATCCAAGCCTGACTGAATGCAGAGAAAGAATCTGCAGAGCCTGCATCCAGAAATGGAGAGCTGTGTGATAATCATTGCAACATCGCCATGGGCATCTTGAAAGTGATCTAGAAGATGAAAATGCTCTGACAGAGGGAGTTTGTTTCTGAGTTCAGTGTAGAGGATTCCACATCTAGTGCATTGGTTCATAAATCAAGAGTTCAATCAGTTCATGGAAAGCACCAGAACAAGCTGGACCTCTCAGCCTTAAACACTTCAGTTGTTCAGGGACCCAAAAATGTTCCATAGAAAGAGCATTAGAAGGAGAGGAAAGAGACAGAGAGACAGAGAGACAGAAGCTCCACAGAAAGACACACGTGTGGCTCCCAGCTCCTGGGGTTCCAGTGTGGGTGAGACACAAACCCTAGAAGAAGGCAGACTCCATAGCAGGGGCTGACCTTGTGCTCCTTGGTTTTAAGCCCCTGGGCCTTCGTGGGCCTCCCCCCAGCTGGGACTTGTGATTGCTCGGGCGTTCAGAGCCGGGTTAGCGCTGTCCCAGCTGTGGGACTGATTGACAGCTCAACCCAAGGTGTCTCGGGACACTGATCTCATCCAGCCTCTGACAGTGACCATGGTGACACTGGGGAACCTCATGGAACCGTGGGTCAGTGTGACAATGCAGGTCCAAGGACACCATGGTGATATCCAGGTTTGCTCAGCACCAGAGACACCTTTGCCTTGTTTATCCCCAGCTGTCATCACTGCCTCCAGTGTTCTGCTCTAACTGGAACCCAGGGACACTTTCACATGAGTTGTGTCCCTCAGTGGGACCCATTAAAAGTTAAAGAAAGTCTGGACTTTGAATCTGATTTGAGTTCTTGAGAAGTTCTTTGAGCACACTCAGGTCTGGGTCCGATGCAAAGAGCACCAAAGCCCCAGAGGGTCATTAACGTCCTGGTGCTGTGTCTGTGCTGCTGAGCTGGGCCGGGCTCCTGGCCCAGAGGCAGCTCCTGGCAAGGGCAGCGCTGCAGAGAGACAGCTGTGGCCAGGAGCAGCTCCTGTGCACAGCCCAGCAGGGCTGGGGCACTGCCAGGGCATCACAGGGACACGAGCAGGGCACAGACAGAGCTCACAGGGGCTCAGCACTGGCAGGGGCTGTGGGGTGTCCCAGAGGGGGCTGTGTCACAGCAGCGCCTCTGTGGCTGTGTCACGGAGGCACAGAGCAGCTGTGATGTCAGAGGGGGGCTGTGTGACAGCACAGCGTGGGTTGTGTGAGGTCACAGACTGGGCTATGACATCACAGAGCGTGTTGTGTGAGGTCATCAAGCAGCTATGGCATGATAGAGGGGACAGTGTGACATCAGAGAGCAGGCTGTGACATCATGGCATGGCTGTATGACATCATAGAGCGGGCAGTGAGGTCAAAGTGTGTGCTGTGACATTACAGAGTGGCAGTATGACATCACAGGGAGGGTTTTGTGACATCACAGCGGGGCTTGTGACATCACACAGCAGGGTGTGACATCATAGTGTGAGGCCATAGGCAGACTCTGCCGTCATGTAGAGAGTGGCTCTGGGACATCAGAGTGTGGGTTGTGACATCACCGAGTTGGCTGTGTGACATCATAGAGCAGGCTATGACATCATGGAACAGACTGTGATGTCACAGGATGACTTTGTGTCGTCATAGTACAGGGTGAATTTCTGACATCACAGAATCTTCTGTAACAGCACAGCTTTGTGACATCACAGAGTGACATCGCAGAGTTGGGCCTATGACATCACAAGGGAGCTATGTGGCATCCAAGAGTGGGTTGTGACACCCCAGGGGCTGTGTGACATCACAGGGGCTGTGTGAGGTCAGTGGGGAGGTGACTCTGCCCCAGCCCCCCCTCCCAGTTCCCCCAGAGAAGTCCAACGCTGCTCGTGCACAGCGGGGTCCCCTGTCCCCCCGGGTCCCCCCGCCCTCGGCGCCGCAGCCTCCCCCAGAGGATGTTCCACGAGATCGACCCCCGAGCCTGACACAGGGCCATGGGGGGCGGGACAGGGGACAGGGACCCCCCGGCAGCGTCCCCGTGTCCCCCAGGGCCAGAGCCTGGCCCAGGGCTCCTTCACCCTGTTGCCAACGAGGGCTTGAGAGCGCTGAAAAAATCCCCAGCAAGGGAGCAGTAAAAACCAGATTTAATATTGAGCAACAGCACCACAAAGTTCCTTGGCAAGAGTCACTCTGCTCCTGACTGGACACTTCAGGCACAAAAAAGGAAACAAAGCAACAACAAAACCAAATAAATTCCAGGCAATTAAATCAGAAATAAACCGAGAACTGGGGCTTTCATTCCTATGGAAAAGAACTGTCCTTCTTCCTGCAGGTGCCCGTGGCCACAACTGGGATTTCACCTCCAACACTGCCAGTTGTGACAGACTGGAGGAGATTGTGGGCTGGAAACATTTTGTGTGTGGGGGAGGAAGGGGCAGGTCCAGCCTTGCCCTGCCCTGGAACCCCAGCCCTGCCCTGCCCTGGAACCCCAATCCCCCCAGGGCCTCTATCCCAGCCCAGCAGTGTCTGCCAGTCCCTGGCACAGCACAGGCAATGCTCCACAGCCACCTCTGGAGTCCCCAGCCCAGCTCCTGAGTGACCAAATGACCCCAAGTCCCACCTGGGGGAAGGGCCCAGGAAGACCAAGGGGTATTTAAGGCTGAGCACAAGGCGAGCACACATCTTGACCCTACCTCCTCTTGGAATTCCGATCTGAACAGTGCTGGAATCCAGGAGTTGGTAGCTCTGTGTGTGCTTCTCCAAATCTTTTTCATCATTCTCTATTTCTGTCTCTCGTTCTTTTATTTCTGACTTCTTGAAAATGTTGAGCAACTTAAAACTCAGATGGCTTAGAGTTTGTGAAGTTGAATGGACCAATATACAGCTTTGAGAAGTGTTTTGTGTTCATTGAATGTCTTATTAAACCTTTTGCCAAAGTTTCAGCTCCTTAGCTCCAACTCCCACCTGCTTTCCTTGGAGAAGGAGCTGCCCCAGACCCAGAGGGATGTTCATTTCTTCTCAGCCAGCAAAGCCAAGGGAAGACACAGCTCCATTAAATGCAAAAGTCATTCCTCTGCTGGATATTAAATCCACTTTGCACAGCAGACAGTCTCAGAGCAATGGAAAACACCTTCTGTGCCCAGCACAGGTCCCAAGGTCCCCCCAAACCCTCCCTGCCCCAATTCTGCCCAGATTTGCTCTTTGCACACACGAGTCACACACTGAAGGCACGAGCTCCTTCCATGCCCAGAGGGAGGAAAAGCGGGAAAGTGGATGAAGAGCTCTCCTGGGCAGAGCCAAGGTCCAAGGGCCCCTGCAGGGAACCACAACTCATCAGGTTTGTGTCCTTTGGGCTCAGGGATGGTGACACTCAGAAGCACAGAAAGGTTTCTTGCCAACAAACACAAGTTGAACATTTGAACAGTTTAATAACCATCACAGCTCTTCCCTCAGCTCTCTGTGATGTCCCAGCAGCATCTGACATGTCCCCCATCCCCAAGGGATTTCTATACAGGAACAGTTTAAGACAGAGACATAAGAAAAGGCAATACTGTGACAGATATTAATATAAGTAAGGTGTTGATTAATGTGATATTTATTTGGACTTCTTAAAGATTGGGCAACTCCCTGAAGCTCAAAGCATGTAACCAGTCAGTTGAGAGGCCCTTGTGTGACCAGAGAGCATCTGGAGGAGGAAATCTGGGAGTAACAGGAAGGACATAGATCCAGCTGGTCTAGTGAAGAGATGTCCTTAGACATGGCCATTTCAACAGAAGAGGTGGAAATACCTGAAGGAAGAGAGAGATGATGTAGTAAACAATATTGGTGACTCAAGTAAAGGGGAAGAGCAGTATTTCTTCTCCTTCTCCCATCAGTACACTTCCAGGAAATTCCTGTTCCTGGAGGGAAGACTTTGGTATTTCTTAAAAGTACTCAAGTGACCCAGATAATAAAAATGTCCTTGTATATTATGAAATGTACAAGAATTTAAACCTGTGCCCCTTTCCAGGCAGATACCAGCTGTGTGCCCATGGACAGGCAGTGCCACTTTTGCCCTGAGGTGCCGAACTGGGATTGGATCTCTCAGAGAGGAGCTGAGGGAGAGCAGAGCACCTTGCAAGCTGCAGGTCCCTGCCAGCCCCGCAGGGCTCCTGTGCCATCAACATCTGCTCTGCTCCAGTCTGAAACAGGGCCCAGCATGGTGCCGGGATCATCAGAGAGCTGAGGTGTGTGCTGGAATTCAATGCCCTCCCCATGGCGCAGCAGCCTGCATTTCCCTGCTCCAGCCTTGGTCTCCAGCACAGCCATGGAGGCTCTTTGGGCTCCTGAGTGTTCCTGCAGCCACCAAGGGCAGCTGAGCTCTGCCTTTGGCACAGTCAGCCCTGGCCAGCGCAGGCCATGCTCAGCAATTCCTTGTCTGTGCCTGGCCTTGCTGCCAGCCTCGGCAGCGGCTGCGTGGCCCCTTTGTGACCCTGTGCTGGCCCGGCCATGGTGCCACAGCCCCTGTGCAGGCCCAGCCCAGGACAGGAGCATTGCGGCTGGGAACGGCCCCTGTGCCGTGGTGCCCACAGCAGCCTTGGGGCTCTGTGCCCCATGGCCTCCCTGCTGGGCAGCCTCTGCCAGCTCCTGCAGAGCCCGTGGCACCTGTGGGGCTGCACAGACAGCCCTGCCCCGGGCTCTGCCGGCCTCTGGGCCAGCAGAGAGGCCGGCCAGGGCTGGCCATGGCTGGGAACAGGCCCTGAGCCCCGCAGGAGGATGGAGCTGGGCCACAGCCAAACTCAGCCCAGGGCAAAGCTGGGCTCAGCAGCCAGGGCTGCCAAGGGCTGGGGACAGAGGCGGGCGGAGACAAATGTCCTGGGCCCCCTCCCTGCTGTGTCCATGCCCCCAAGGGCACAGAGCAGCCTCCTCTCTCAGACACTTGCCTGTTTTCCATGCCTTGCACAGGCGCTGGCCCTGCCCCACAAGGCCTGGGCTGAGTCCTGCCCTGCACGCTCAGCCAGGCTGGGATGGACACTGATGGTTCCTGTGCCAGGCTCTCTGAGCCCAGCCCAGCTCCCTGCAAGCTCTGCCAGCTGCCCTGAGCTCTGTGCAGCACCAAGGGCCTCTCCCCAGCACAGCCCAGCCGGCTCTGGCCCCACAGCTCTGCTCAGCCCAGGCTGCTCTGGCCACTGGCCCCACGGCCTCAGCCCCTGGCCAGGGCACAGCAGCAGCTGCAGCTCACCCAGGACTCAGCCCCAGCCATGGGGGAAGGGGCTTGGCCAAGGCCAAAGGAGGCTCCCTGGGTGCCCTGCTCCCCTCGGGCTGAAGTGCTGAGAGCTCTGCAGCCCCTGCTGCCATCCCATCTGCCCAGGCCAGCACAAGAGCCCCGGCCTTGGGGCCCTCCAGAGCTGCTCCTGCTCCAGGCCCAGGGCCCATCCCAAAGCCGGGGCAGCCACAAAGCTGTCTTAGGGTGAAGAGCCTGGCTCTGTGTTCTCCATCCCCTCCTTGCTGGCGCTGCCAGGCTGGGATGAGGAGCCCCTCAGCCTTCCCTGCTCTGGGCTGGACAAACCCAGCTCCCTCAGCCTCTGCTCACAGCCCAAGGGCTCCAGCCCTACCTTGGAGGCCCTTCCCTAACCCTGCTCCAGCTGCCAGACATCTTTCCTGCCCTGGGGAACCCAACCCAGGCCACAGGGACCTGGATAATCCACGTCCTTGATGTCCTGGTCACACAGCCCTGGCCCCTTTTCCCCATGTCAGGCTCTGGGGGGGATCCTGTGGAATGTCCTTTGGTGGGGGCTGTGGCTCCAGGTGGACCGGGGGGATACCAGGGGATAAGGGACCCCGCTGGGCATGAACAGCATTGGACTTGTTGGGAGAAACTGTGAGGGGGAGCTGGGGCGGAGTGACCACCCCAGTGACGTCACAGAGCCCTCCTGGGATGTCACACAGCCCCTCTGTGATGTCACAGCCTGCTCTGGGATATCAGACCTCTGCCCTATGATGTCACAGCAGGCTCTGGGATGTCACAGAGGCAGTCTATGATGCTGTAGCTGCTCGATGACCTCACATAACTCTGTGACCTCATGTTACCAGATGATAAATTATCTACACCAGGTGAGTTAACACCGGAGCTTGTTCTCCAAAACCCCAGGCCTATGGAAACCACACAATGCTCATTGTGTCAGAAGGGGAACTGGAAGTTCACCAGCCTCAGTGTCCTGCCAGCTCAGCCAGGCCCACTGGAACACTGGGGTCCACGACCACCAGGGACCACCAGAGAGACCCCCAGAACAGAAGAGAGCATGCAAAAGGGGAGGGGAAATACGTTAATGATTCTGGGGGAATGATTATCAGATGTGTGTTTAGTCCAGGACAATCAATGAATATGTGTGCAAAATACAGAATATGAACAGAAACTTTCCTGTACTCAGCACGCTCGGCTTTGGGAGGAGCTATCCCCCGTGCATCCGGCTGAATAAAGAATGCTGCTTCTTAATGCTGCATTGGGGTTAAGGAGTTTTCTGTTTTACTGAATTTTTGGAAACACTCCACTCCCAAGGAAAGCTCTGTCTCCTGCTGCTCACAAACAGAGAAGCGCTGGTGGCAGATGTGGGGGTCGGAGGCTGCCTGGGGCACAGTGACCATGAAATAATCAAGATTTCAATGCTTTGTGAAAGAAGGAGGGGTAGCAACAAAACTTCCACATTGAAATTAGGAAGGGCAGACTTTGGCCTATTTAGGATGCAGATTTGGGGAGTACCGAATAAGGTACTGATTTTTTTAAGGGAAACAGCCCTTTAAAACAAAGGCGTCCTGGGAGGATGGACACATTTCAAGGAAGTAATCTTACAGGGGAAGGAGCAGCCTGTGCCAGTGTAGCAAAAGATGAGCTGGTGAGGAAAATGACTGCCCTGACTGCCCATGGAGCTTCTGTGGGAACTCAAAGGAAAAATAGAGGGTGCATTAACTTTGGACAGAATGTCAGGCAACTTTGGAAGTGTTAAAGGATGTTATTAGGTCATGGAGAAAGAAAAGTTGAGAGGTGAAACTCAACTACTGCTTAAGTTGGCCACTTCTGTGAAAAAAAATTGAAAAGGTTTCTGTAAATAAATTAATAGCAAAATCTGGGATAAGGAGAACATCTTTATTGGATGCAGTGGAGAATATAGTAAGTAAAGACAAAGAAAAGACTGAGTAACTTAACACCTTGTTTGTATCAATTTTCAATATTAGGATAGGTTGTCCTCAGGACAAGAAATCTCCTGAGCTGGTAGATAGGCACAGGGAGCAGAACAGCCCCCTGTAGTCCAGGAGGGAGCAGTTGGGGACCTGCTGAGACACTCAGATGCTCACAGGTGTATGGGATCAGATGGGATCCATCCTAGGGGGATGAGGGAGCTGGTGGATGAACTCGCCAAGCTGCTCTCCATCATTTACCATCAGTCCTGGCTCAGCAGGGAGGTCCCAGAGTACTGGAGGAGCCAGTGTGAGCCCATCCCCAAGAAAAACTGGAAGGAGGATCTGGGGAACTCCAGGCCTGTCAGCCTGACCTTGGTGCCTGGCAAGGTTATGGAACAGATCACCCTGAGTGCCATCACAGGGCACCCACAGGATGGCCGAGGGGTCAGAGCCAGCCAGCTTGGATTTAAATGTCTGCATTCATGATCTGGATGAGGGGACTGAGTCCACCATCAGGAAATTTGCAGATGACAAGCTGCCTGTGAGTGTTGATCTGCTGGAGGGGAGGAGGGCTCTGCACAGGGACCTGGACAGGCTGGATCCAGGGCCCAAATCCAGCAAGGTGAGGTTTAACAAGTCCAAGTGCCAGGACACGGCACTCGAGGTGCTGCCCAACGAGTGCCGAGCACAGGGGAAGAATCACTGCCCTGGTCCTGCTGGCCACACCGTTCCTGATCCAGGCCAGGAGCCAATGGCCTTCTTGGCCACCTGGGCACGCTGCTGGCTCATGTCCAGCCTGCTGTCCATCAGTCCCTGCAGGTCCCTTTCTGCCTGGCTGCTGTCCAGCCACTCTGTCCCCCGCTCTGCACACAGACATTGCTGCTGCAGCTCCAGAGAAGGCAACAAAAGGGCATCTCTGCTGAAAATTCTGCTGGCAGACCCTTTAGTTCCTTTAAATCCACCAAGAGCACAGCCCCTCATTGACACAGTCTGTGGCCACAGGGAAGGTGGAGAGAAACAAAATGAGAAATGGCACAAACAAGGACATTTCTTTGTGGACAACATTAAAATGTAAAACAAAGAAAAAGAACCTCCAAAATGAAACCAACAAGAAGCATCAAAGATAACTTTTATTACAAGTGATTTGCAGAAATTGGCCAGCAGTTTAATGTTCCTGAAAGCATCCAGTCATCAGTCTCCTCACTGCAAACTTGAGCTCCTGGTTCCTCAGGCTGTAGATGAGGGGGTTCAGGGCTGGAGGCACCACCGAGTACAGAACTGACAAGGCCAGATCTAGGGATGGTGAGGAGATGGAGGGGGGCTTCAGGTGAGCAAATGTGGCAGTCGTGAGGAACAGGGAGACCACAGCCAGGTGAGGGAGGCAGGTGGAAAAAGCTTTGTGCCGTCCCTGCTCAGAGGGGATCCTCAGCACGGCCCTTAAGATCTGCACATAGGAGAAAACAATGAACACAAAACAGCCAAAAGCTAAACAGCCACTAACCACAATGAGCCAAAGTTCCCTGAAGTAGGATTTGGAGCAGGAGAGCTTGAGGATCTGGGGGATTTCACAGAAGACCTGGGCAGTGCCATGGCACAGGGGCAGGGAAAATGTATTGGCCGTGTGCAGCAGCGAATTGAGAAAGGCACTGGCCCAGGCAGCTGCTGCCATGTGGGCACAAGCTCTGCTGCCCAGGAGGGTCCCGTAGTGCAGGAGTTTGCAGATGGACACATAGTGGTCATAGCACATGATGGTCAGGAGGGAAAACTCTGTCCCAAGGAAGAAGATAATCAGAAAAAGCTGTGCAGCACATGCCATGTAGGAGATGGTGCTGGTGTCCCAGAGGGAATTGTGCATGGCTTTGGGGACAGTGGTGCAGATGGAGCCCAGGTCGCTGAGGGCCAGGTTGAGCAGGAAGAAGAACATGGGCGAGTGCAGGTGGTGGCCGCAGGCTACGGCGCTGATGATGAGGCCGTTGCCCAGGAGGGCAGCCAGGGAGAGGCCCAGGAAGAGGCAGAAATGCAGGAGCTGCAGCTGCCGCGCGTCTGCCAGTGCCAGCAGGAGGAAGTGGCTGATGGAGCTGCTGTTGGACATTGGCTGTGGCTGCACATGGGGTTCTGTAATAAAAGTAATCATGGAATAGTTGGGTTTGGAGAGGACTTTAAATATCCCAGCACAGCTTGGGGGCACTTCCCCCCCCTGCCTGCCCAGGGCTCTGCTGCCTGGAGCTGGCCCTGCCAGCAGCTGCTCCCCTGTGCCCAGGGCTGGGCCCTGCCAGTGCTGCCAGAGCCCAGCCCAGCCCTGGGGGCTCAGCTCTGCCCTGCAGACCCCTCCCAGCTCAGGCACTGCCCAGGGGCAGCTCTGGCTCTGCAGGCTCTGATGGCAATGTCAGAGCAACCCTGAGGAGGCTGGAAAAGCAACACTGATGCTGCCTCTAAGGGGCCCTGTGCTCATTTCTGTCACTGCCTGGTTTATTCAGATATGAGACAATTTTTTTTATATTTCTCATGGTGAACTGAGAAATGAATATCTATGTGCAATTTCCCATACAGGCAACACAGATCAGTACACTAAAAATGCAGGATTTTCCCATTTTGTAGCCCATGACTGGCTGTGCTCCCTGTTTAATATGCTTGGAAATGTTCTGGAGGTAAATGTCATGCTGGGAGCAATCCTGAGCAATACAGAATCCTCACCACACAAGAAGAACACTTTCCAGCCTTTCCAGCTGTCTCCTTCCACCCACATTTTGTCCCCCAGCGCTGGGAGCAGCTCCCCAGGCCGGCTGAGAGCTGTCCCTGGCAGGCAGCAGAGTCCCTGGCCCAGCACAGCACCCTGAGCTGCAGGACCCTGCTTTGCAGGACAGCCCTGGGCACCCCTGGCTGCTCTGCATAAGAGATGATCAGAGAATGTACTCACAGGGTCTGTGGGCATTGGGATGTTCCAGCTGTAGGAGATCACTCCAGGAGCTGCAGCTGCATTGTCCTGCAGCCAGAGGTTCCTGTGCCAAGGGCTGGCACTGATTCTGCCCCAGGCACTTCTCAGCACCTTCCCAGCCCTGACTGATGGAAGCTCTCTGTGCCTCTGTGCTGTGCCCGGGCTGGCTGCAGGCAGTGCCCCAGCCCTGCTGGGCTGGGAGCAGAGCTGCTCATCCAGAGAAATGTGCTTTTGAAGCTCTCCTTGGTTACCAGGATCACCCTCTGTGCCAGGAGCCCGGCCCAGCTCAGCAGCACAGACACAGCACAAGGACTTTAATGACCCTCTGGGGCTTTGTGCTCAGGCCCTGAACATCAGGCCCTGAGAGGGAGCTGCAGAAACCTCTCCAGAACTCCAAGACAGAATCCAACTCCAAAGTTTCTTTGACTTTTAATGGGTTCCACTGAGGGACACGACTGAGAAAGTGTCCCCAGGCCCCAGGCAGAGCAGAGAACTGGAGGCACTGATGACAGGTGGGGACAAAGAGAAGCCAAGTGTTGGTGCCCTGGGGCACAGCAGCATCAGTGCCACCAAGGGCCGTGAGGAGACACCTTGTCCTGAGGCTGGGGCCTCCTGGCACAGCCCCAGCCAGGCTGGGCACTGTCACCCCCTTTTCCTGCCCTCAGCATCCCCCCCTAGCCCACATCCCAGTGGCCTCAAGGATCTGCTGGAAGGAGTCCCTGGGGAGCCTTGCTCAGGAATGGCCCTGGGGGCTCCTTCATGCTCCCAGGGACTGCAGGTTTTTCAAAGCACTTTGGCTTTGGCTTTTGCCTTGGAGTCTCTGAGAGCTTTGTGCAATCATGGCCTCCAATTATCTGCTGTAATTAGTCCCTGGAGAGGCTTTGTCAGGAACAACACTCAGTGGGGCTCATTAATGCTTCAAGGTACTTCAGTTCTTTTAAGGTACTTGGTGTTTCCCTTTTGATCCAGACTCTGTGAGAGGTTTGTGCAATCATGGCCCCAATTATCTGCTTTAACGTGTCCCTTGAGAGCTTTGTACTGACACTCAGTGGGGCTCATTGATGTTTTGAGATACTCAAGGAGTTTAAGGTACTTTGGATTTTCCTTTCCACACTGAGTTTCTGAGACTTTTTTTTTTACCATCCTGGCCTCCAGTTCTCTCCTCCAAGGAGTCCATGAGGAGCCTGTGTTTGGGATGGACCTCAGTGGCACCCATTAATGCTTTGAGACATTTTGGGTTTTTCCTCTGACTTTGACTCCTGGAAAGGTTTGTGCAATCTCCTCTCAGGCCTTGAGGTTCCAGGGCTCAGCTCCAAATGCACCACAGGGCTCATTAGGATCAAGCAACTTCTGACAAACCATGGCTCTGCCTTGATTTCCCTCTGCTCTAATGTAGTTCATTAAGAAGGTTTCCTTATACAGTTATGGAGAAATATTTCAAAGAGCTTCTAAGAAATATGTATTCCTATTTTAAAGAGTGTCTTTTATTACTGTTCTCATTAGAGAAGAGGTGATTGCAGCATTCTGTGATTGATATTGATGTAGGGCCGCTCCTAAAGAGGTCTGGCCAGGTCAGAGAAGTTTAACTTGAGGTCTGACCCAGTGTGGACACCTTGCCCCACATTCCCTAACCCCATGTGAGAAACTATTTTCACTTTCACAAATGTAAATGGTTTATTACGACCTTATCAAAATACAACAGAAGAGTGAATAAAGAATAAATACAGTGCCAGAAGCAAAGCATTCAGTCACCCTGTGCTCATCTACAAAATGGATGCTCTATCTTTTATACCTCTAGCCCCTCCCAAAGTCTTGTCAATCCACTTCTTCTTCACTGTCCAGTGGTGGAGATCACTTTCTTACAGCTTGATTGGAGGTCAGGCGCTGCCATAGCAACAAGCCGACCCTCCCAAATGCCTTGACTACTGAGGGCATCCCGTGATAACAATGCAAGAGGGAGGGGAAAGATAACTATACACCTACACAACTTCTCTTAACATATACTTAATATTCACCCCTTAATTGTGAGAGTCAACAATAGGATTACCCATCTATAACAAACCCCCTTTTCTTTTTCTATAAGTCATTTTGCTTGAACAATTACATTAAAAAAATTCTCTCTCTCTTGAATGAGTCATACTAGCAGCTGTTGATGTGGGCAAGGACAGTGGGAACAGGAGAAAAATCTCAGGTTTTCCTTAGACACACTTATTTGGAATGGACAAAAGGGCCTTACAGAGGTCCAGTATGGCTCTGACTCCCATCTACCGTGCCTATGTGGTTGCGATCCATAGTCATTGTATCTTAGGGGTCCAGAGGCCAGCTCGGTCTCGCCCTCCAGTCCCTTTTGTATTCAAAGACAGTTGGGGAATTACAGATGTCCAATATGGCCTTTTGTCCCTACCTTACCATGCCTACGGGGTTGCTACCCACAGCAGGGCTATGGGGTCTTCTTGGTAGTGAACAAAGGGGTCTTGCCCTGCTTCCTTTGTCTTATTTTCTTAAAGAAGCTGTCCCATCACCTTTTACAGACCCTTGTGTACTTCCCATCAACAGATGCTGATAATTCTCACCCATTAACACAGGAAGACAGTCCTCAAACTGGTTGGTGGAAGCTTGACTTTGGGCATCTTGGTGTCTTTCTGGTTGTCTTTCAGTCTCTGCTTAAGAGTCAATCTCGTTTCACCCAGTCTGGATGTTGTAGTTCACTCTTTGGGTTCTTCTACCGGGCCTTTAACTGTTGGCATGAGTCCATCTGTTGGCATGAGTCCATCCCCACTCTGCAGTTCACACGGCTGATTCGGTGATGAACAGTGCCTGAAAGGGACCTTCCCACTGAGGAGTTAGAGGTTGATCTCTCCATGACTTGATCATTACTTGATCCAATCCCCAGAATTAACATTATGGATTCTGAAATCCAGGGTGTTAGTTTGAGGAATTGCTCCTTTATGTTATAGCCCTTGTAAGGTTTCTCCTATAGACATAACATATTTCTTGGCATTGGCTTCCCCTTCCTCATAGATGGCAATGCTCTGGGGTGAGGTCAAAAAGGGTAACCAAATGTCATTTCATAGGGTGACACCCCCAGATCTGACCGGGGTTGGTTTCTAATTTTTAATAAGGACAAAGGGAGACATTTTATCTATGACGTGGGTTTCAGTCATCAGCTCAACTAGAGCTCTTTTAAGAGTTTGATTCATCCTCTCAGTGTGACCAGAACTCTGTGGATGCCATGGAGTATGTAATTCCCATTTACTCCCAGGGTTTGAACAACTTTTTGCAATATTTTAGAGGTGAAATGAGTTCCTTGGTCTGAATCAATCCTGTTCACCATCCCATATTGGGGAATGATTGATTCTAGAAGTGTTTTACTCACAACATTGGCATTGGCTTTAACCGTGGGTACCGCCTCTACCCAGTGAGTCAAGTTGCCTACTATCACTAGTAAAAACTTCCACCGTTGTACATGGGGAAGCTCGGTAAAGTCTACTTGGATGTTTTGACAGGGTCTTAAGGCTAGTTCTTGCCCTCCTCTGGGTGTTTTCCTCATGATTTTCTGACTCACTTGTTGGCATATCACACACCTTTCAGTTACTTGCTTAGCTATCCCAAAAAAATTCCAATGCAGCCCCAGTCCCTTAGAAATTGATCACTTAGCGCTTGTGTACCCCAATGTGTTGTTCCATGTATGCCTTCTAACATTTTCCTGGCAAGGAGTTTATTCAACATTTGTCTCCCATCTGCTAATCTCCACTTCCCTTTGTTATCATTCTTAGCTCCTATTCTAAGGAATTCTTTCTCTTCTGTCTCACTGAATACGGGAACTTCTTCTATTTCTCCCATAGGGGTTAATGCTATCATTAGTTTTTCTGACCCTGATTTGGCTGAATTCTTAGCGTCTAAATCTGCTAAATGGTTCCACTGTTCTTCTTGAGTCACCCCTTTTTTATGTCCTTTAACATATACTACTGCCACTTCTTCTGGTATTTGTAAGGTTTCTATCACTTCTAAAATAAGTTTTTAGTTCCTTTCCCCATTGAATTTAATAGCCCACACTCTTCCCAGATTTTCCCATAGGTATGCACTACTCCAAAAGCATATTTTGAGTCTGTATATATTGTTCCTCTTTTCTGTGCTAATATTTCCAGAGTTTGCTTTAGGGCATACAACTCACATGCTTGGGCTGACCAGTTGGAAGGTAACTTTCCTTTTTCTAGGGCCACTAACTCTTCATCTACTATAATGTATCCTGATACCCATTGTCCCCGGATTACCTGTGGAAATCCATCAATGTACAATCATTTCCCTCCTTGGAATGGTTGATGTGTTAGGTCCTCTCTTACTTTAGTTTGATAATTTATAACCTCTAGGCAATTATATATTAATTCCTCACCTGGATTTCCATCTAAAAACTGGGCAGGGTTCAGTTGGTTACTCACAATTAACTCTAATTATCCATTGTCTATTAGGATGGCTTCATATTTTAGCACTTGGGAATCAGTGAGCCATTTCTCAGCCTTTTAGCTGAGGATACTCCTTACTGAGTGAGTGGTATATATTTTCAATTTTCCCCCAGAGGTTAATTTTTTGCTTTCTTCTACGAGTAGGGCGCTCGCTGCCACCGCCTGAATACAGGTTGGCCACCCCCAGCTGGCAGGGTCTTGCAGTTTTGATAAACAGGCCACTGGTTTCCTGGATCCTCCCCGGTCCTGGGCTAACACTCCATGTGCTGCCCCTTTTTCTATATCCACAGATAGAAGGGTTTGTCTAAGGCAGGAAGACTCAGTGCTGCTGCACTGACTAATTTTTTCTTTAAAGCTTCAAAATTTGCTTGTCGTCTTCTTCCCACCTTATCTCTTCTTCTATTAACTTTTCAAACAAGAACCTGATGGCCTGCATGTATCCTTCAATCCATAGCCTACACTATCCCAACAGGCCTAAAAGCCCTCTGACTTCTCTCTTAGATTTTGGCCGTGGGAGTGAGGCAATCCCTGCAATTCTCTGAGGGTTCAGCCACTGGCTCCCTTGACAAATCACACGTCCTAGGCATTTTACTTCCCTCTCTACAAATTGGAGTTTCCCTTTTGATACTCAAAGTCCTTGGCTCCCCAGAAAACTTAACAATGCTATGGTGGATTCTCGAACTTTGTTTTCTTCCCGTCCTGAGAGAAGCAAATCGTCTCCATACTGGATGATCTTTATCTCAGGTTTGATGGAGAATTGTTTGGTTTGGGGATTTGGAAAACCCTTGTGGTAACCTAGTCCACCGAAGCTGTTGCTTTCTCCCTGAATCGGGGTCCTCCCATTCAGAGGCAAACATATCCCTACTTTCTCCTGCCAGTGGACATGCCCAAAAGGCATCTTTTAGGTCTGTCACACTAAACCACTGGTGTGCTGGGGGGATATTACTCAGTAGTGTATAGGGCTTAGGCACTACTGGGTACTGATTCACTGTTCTTTTGTTAACTTCTCTTAAATCTTGGACAAGCTTGTAAGTCCCATCAGACTTCTTTACTGGTAAAACAGGTGTATTATGGGGGACATACATGGTTCTAAGGCACCCTACTCAAGTAGGTCCTGGGTGGCCAGCTGCAGTCCTTGTCTCCCTTCCAGGGAGAGTGGGTATTGTCATACCTGAACTGGATGGTTCTCATCAACTGTTTTTATTACTACAGGTTTCATGTTCAATTTACCTTAATTTTTTGGTTTTGCCCGCACCATCTCATGAATTTTGTCCTCATTCTCTTCTGTTAATTGGAGAAGTTTAACCACCATTTTTCCTTCCTCTGGCAGTACTCCAATGTCTAACTGCACCTGTAAATCCCACCCTAATAGATTTCACCCTGCTTCTGGAACTAATAGAACATCCCCTGTTGAGGATTTTTTGCAGGACAATGGACACATTCAGCAGATGCACAGTCCAGCCTTCTGGTAACAAAGGAACCAGTTCTAGAAACGGGGTCAGTGAATCCTTGACGACAGGAAAAGAAGAAGTCAGAGGAATCCGCAAAGTTGTCAGCAAAATAAAAAAGAGAACTCAGGGTGGGCCAGACAACCAAAGCAAGACGCATGAAGAATCAGGTGATCCAACCAGCATTTAATTTTAGACGCATAAACAGCTAGGATTAACCAATCATGTATTAGCTAGAGACTCTTGCACAGCAGAACTGATTCTAAATACAGGCCTCTGTACAATAAAATTGGCTTCACTTGATCATATTGATCATGGCGAGATGTCCCATTTGTGATTCTCCGCACCACAATTCCTATCTCAGACCCCAGGTCTAATGATGCATGGCGATGCATAGAATCCCTTAGACACTCTAGAAACTCAGATGGAGTCTCGGAAGGCCCCTGCTTAATAGAATACAGGACAGACCATTTTTTGGTGTTTGGGATAGCTCTCTCCACTCCCAGTGCTATCCAATCTTGATAATCTGCTAATTTCTGAAACTCTGCCGATATATTTGGATCCCATTTAGGATCCCTTGGAGAGGGAAAAATTCTCTTACATCCAATCACTGGCTTTTATGGTGATCCTCTGCCAAAGCCCCTGCTGTTCTCAGGATCAGCTGCTTTTCTGTTTCAGTGAAAGTATCCAGTAATACCTGGGTGTCTCTCCAATCTGGGTTGTGTTGTTTGATAACATATTGTAAATGCTTCGCTATAAGTGTCGAGTTGCTGTGGTAATTTTTAGCAATCCTTTCCCACGCCTCTAGATCAGGGGTGGAGAATGGTACTTTAACCATCAGTCTCCCTCCTTCTGGTCCCACTGCCTCTCGCAGAGCGGCCTGTAACACTGCTTGTCTCCTGGTTCTGGACAAAACCAGACTGCCAGGAGGGGAGTGGGTTTGAGTAGATGTCCCTTCCAAGCCTGCATCCTCTTTTTTTGGAAAGTCCACCTCATCCTCATCCTCATCCTCATCCTCATCCTCCCGTCTCCTAGGAGGCACTTTCAGCAAATCTATTGCATCTTGTTCT
Organism: Anomalospiza imberbis; assembly: GCF_031753505.1. Classification (NCBI taxonomy): domain Eukaryota; kingdom Metazoa; phylum Chordata; class Aves; order Passeriformes; family Viduidae; genus Anomalospiza; species Anomalospiza imberbis. Next base: position 191,036 of record NW_027099512.1, on the reverse strand, counting down.
TGAGCTGCAGCACGGTAGACCTTATCTGATTTGGTACATGGCTGTCCTATGCTGCACGCTGAGCAACATTGCTTAATTTGCCCTCTATTTCCTTTGCTTTCCTTCTCAAGGGCTAACACCAGTGGGTCTGAGGGAGCGCTGAGCCCACAGTGCCTCTCCCATTCCAGATGATTTCGTAAGGCAAGAAACATATCAGCATAAGAGACCTCATCCTACTTCCTTCCTGTCTTAAAAACCGCATTAACTGCAACAAGGTATTACAATCTAAAGTTCCTGCCGGTGGCCACTTGGCTCAATCTTCCAGCCTGTATAATGGCCACCACCGCATGCAGTGTTGGATTAAATCTTGTTCTCCAATCCCCCCCTACTGGTGACTTCTTTCCAGTGGGTTAAGATACACCCTAAAGAGCTAGCTCGGGGTAACTTCTTTGCTCTGGTGCGTTCCCATTATCTCCTTCTCCTTCTCACTTCCACCCAAAACTCTCTTCACAAAGCCTCACAGTCCTTTCCCAATTCTCCTCCCACGTGCAACCCCAGGTTACAGGTACCAGATGTGATTTTCCACACACAAGCTTTAAAATCTGAGGTTCAAAATGGGCTCAATTAGGAAACATCCATCCACACTCAGAGCATATGCCCCGCCGCCTGCTGAACAGCAATACCAACGCTTCTCACAAACTCCGCACTGCAATAGTGCCCATGGAGGGTGCCAGTCTCTCGAGGTGCCCAAGGCTCCCAAGAATTGCCCACAAAGGCAGGCTATTCCACTTACTCCTTCGTGAATTTCTAAATTCTCCACAGTGGGTTGCTTCCAATCTAGAGAAACGATGTAAATTACCTTTATGTTACCATTAGCTGAGGTCCAATAAAGTCCCTCTAAATAAACCCATTCATCCCCTTTATCTATCCAGTGATTCACTGGATTTACAAACTCCCAGGGGTCAAACCCGAACCACTGAGGCAGTGGAATCCTCTCAGTTCGTCTAGCCACAGTTAAAACATGCACAATCTACACAAACACATTCAAACATGCCACGTGTCCTCACCCACACTTCTTTGCTTGCTCTGCTTCTCCCCAGCTGCCTCCCCGCAGGATGCTATCTGCCCACACAGCCTCCCAGCCGGCACCCTGGGCCTCACTTGGCCGCCTCACTAGTGGGCAGAGCCTCCCCGCCCCGCACCATGGGTACACTCACTCACTCGCCCCCTCCTTCGTATAACTGAGCCCACAAAGGCACTCACTCACACAATCACAAAAACCCACCTACATTAACCACAATGTCCAGACACCATAAGCGCACAATAGCAGTAAGTAGAATCACAGCATTAAGGTCCAGATTCACTTGACCCACCCCCAGGATCACTAGTGGTCACAGAATTGAACAGTAAATATCCCTTCCTCCTGCCGCTCTATTGGCAAATGGACCCTTCCCCCTCCCTCCGGCCATGCTTGGTTGGCGACTGCTTGCAAGCCCCAAACCTTTACTCACACAGGGACTGAGCTGTGCACCAGATGTCTCTGAGCAGCTTACCAGCAGCCCTTTTGGTCAAGGCCCCTTTTAAGCTTGATACACACTGTTTATCTCTGCACAGAGTGCCTGGAGCACGGTCAGGCAGGGCCGGGATCCCGGGTGTGGTTCTGGTCCCCACAACTGAGCAATGGCAGCCCCAGGCTCAGAGCCAGTCAGAAAGCCAACCAAGTGAGACCAGAGGGAGGGCACCCTTCCAGTTTCTCTTGGGCATGGCCGCAAAACAACCCCTGCTACTTCTTCCTCCACCAGTGTTTGGGCTGTGCTGGTGGCAGAGCCAGCCAGGCTGTGCTCTGCCTTCCAAAGCCTGTTGGGAGCGGGCATGAAAAGCTCTGCATGCACAGCGGAGAGTCCTGGAAGGTGCTGGCAACAGCTTCCTGCGGGAACAGGGCTCTGGGCTCTGGCTGGAACAGCCTGGTTTTGGTGCCGTGACCGCAGGCAGGAGTTGAGGCAGGTGAAGAGGCAGCAGGCAGCTTGTGTTTGTAGAGGGCCTGGGGCTGCCCCTCTGAACCTCCACCTGGAAACACACTTGGGAGAATATGAGCTACAGCTGGAGTGCCTGTCCTGAAAGGACCTGAAGTCATTAAGCCTTTCCAGCTTTTCTTAAGAGTGTGTTGGTGTTGCCCAAGAAAGCTTCATTTGGAGAAATGCCTTTGGAGGAAAAGGGCTTGCTTCTCAAGGAAAGTGCTTCCCAGGGAGCTCCCAGTGAGGTAGGTGCAAGGGTCCCCCTTTGGCTCTCTGTGGCAGAGTGGCAAGGGAAGGGAGAAGGCTGTGAAGAGCGGGTTTGGCATCTGCCTGGACCTGCAGAGACCAACCCAAGCACCTGCAGCAGGGTGTGTTCCCCCTTTGGACAGAGGCATGAGCAGGAGCATCTCTGTCCAGCCGTGAGCCCCAGAGCTCTCTCTGAGAGCTGTGAATTAAAAGGCCTTTACACACACACTTTTCACCTCTTCCCTGTCTGCTGTGTTTCAACTCTTGGCAATGTGCATTTGCCTCTTGCTTAGTGGAAGCTGCTGTGGCCCAGAGCCAGCACAGAGCTGGGCTGTGTGGGCCAGGCAGCGTGGAGAGTCTTGGCTGATCTTGGTGTGTCCCTGGCCTCAGAAAAGGCTGGGAAGGTTTGCCTCCCAAGGCGTCCGGCTCATTGGCTCTCCCTGTACATCCTGGAGAGAACAAGGTAGGCATTTCTGGCAGCTGGGCATCAGCAGGCCTGAGAGTGGGGGCATGTTGTGGAGACAGCCCAGCTGAGATACCCTGAGAGGAGCCCAGTGCTCCTTGCTCCCCTCTGCTGACAAGTGAGTGTTTGTCTGGTTTTGGGATGGCCCTGGCTGTGTGAGGGGTGCTGCGTGGACACGAGACAGCCGGTCCTGTCCCGCTGGGTCCCAGCAGTGCCTCACAGCAGTCCTGCATCCACGTCAGGATGCTGGCCAAGAGAGGTCCTGGAAGCTGAGGCAGCTGATTTTAAGCTTGTGCAGGTGCCTACAGGCCAAGGCCAATGGTGTTCCCTCAGGATACAGCAGTCCTGAGGGGTCTCCCTCGTTCAAACAAATCGGCAGCCAAATGTATGGTCTACCAAAAGCCCTTTTATTGACCTGGCGGGAGGGCAGGGGTCTGCACCCACTAAAATGTTTCTCTGCCACATATAAATTTAAGTGGGTTGATGTAGGAATGTATCAAACATACCGTCCTTCTTTACACGGCTGTGGTGATTTGATAGGCAGGGGGTTAGAAATACATTGTGTCTGATTCCCAAACTTGAAGCTGATTTCCAGGCGCTGGCCAGGAGGGGTCTCGATGCCCCAAAGCAGCACAAAGTCTTCATCACAGCTTCCCTGCACAGGGCTGATTCCACACTTGCCCTTAGTTCTTCTGGTAGACTATGTCTAAAGCTTTTTGTCAGGTCACTCTCATGTCAAGTTAGGCCACCAGGTTCTTCTTATGCTAACTGGTGCTAAGTACTTAGGTATGTCTGTGCTAATTACTTGTTTACTCATGTGCATTGCTTGTGCTTACTTATGTCAAACAAAGGCCTTGTTTCATCCCCAAAGGTGCCTGAGGCCACCCGCTCCTTGTGGCACCAGTTGCTTTCCTGTGGAATGTTCTCCCTCCCCAAGGGTAAAGAGGGAGCTGGAGAAAGAGCTTGCCCGGCTGCTCTCCATCCTTTCCCAGCACTCCTGGTGAAGTGGAGAAGTCCGAGCTGAGCGCAAAGGTGCAAATGGAACAGCCGTGCACGGGAAGGCTCGGTGGGAAGGATGATCCAGGATCCATAGGCCTGGCAGCCTGAGCGTGCTCCAGGGGAAGGCCTTGGAGCAGATCCTCCTGAGTGCCATCCCACGGCACCTGCAGGGAACCAGGGCGTTTGCTGGAGGGTGGGAAAGCTCTGCGGAGGGATGGGGACAGCTGGGGCTCCTGGCGGGGTGTTGAGGGCTTCTGTGTGGGAGTCTGGGGGGGTTGGTGTTGGGGGGGTGTTGGAGAAGGAGTTGTCTGGAAGGTGAGAGGTCTAGGCTGGAATTTGAGTCAGTTTGAAGGCAGCATCTGTGCTTTGGCACAGTTTTGGTTATGGAGGGCAGAAAGAATATCTGTGACTTTTCCTCTTCATGGTCCTGATTCTCCTGCAGGGAACAAGAGGGGAGAGCTGTACTTTACTGGCCACTTAGAAATCTGTACCAGGGGGAGGATTAGCCCTTTTGTAATCTACTCATTTCTTTGGGCTACTTTTGTACCACTGAGTGGACTCTCATTTCTTGAGAGCTTTTATTCCTTAAGAGAATTAGGATATTATCATCCCTTCCTAGAAAACCAAAGCATGGCCCTTGTTTTTTGCCCTTTTTTTGTGTAGTGTTATGTTCTGTAAAGTGACCCTCAGTGGATGAAGTTAAGGCAAATGAGTTGCTGCTTTGAGATGGGAAGCAAAATTACAAATCTTCACCTCCTCAGGCCATCCCAATTAATTTGGGAAGTTTGCAACTTTTTGGAACTACTTGAGTCGAGCAATGGGAAGTAAAGCATTCCTGAACTGAGGATTCTTACTTGCCAGATTCTTCTGTGCCTTCGCCGCTGAGGTGGTTTTGTGCTGAAGGCAATAACTTCAATGAGAAGATAATTTCAGCATGGAGTAAGAGCTTCTGACAGAGACCCAAGTGTTGCCAGCAGTTGCTCCAGGTGCTCCTGCCAACAGCCCCTGCAGGCAGGAGTGCAGCCCCCAATGCACGTGGGCTTTGGCTCCCTCTGGCACAGAAGCCCCCCACGGGCACAGGTCTCTGGGGCAGGAGACAGGCACTGGTGCTGCCAGGGCTCGGGGGTGGCAGGTCTGCTTGGGCAGGGACCCTGCCACATCTGCTGATGTCAGCGCTCCCCGGGCGCAAGGGGTCAGAGCAGCATTCCTGCCCTGGCCCACACGTTCCTCGTCTGTGTCACACGGCCACGCTTAGGATGGCCACCAGCCAGGATGTGTCCCAAGGAGGCCGTGCCAGCTTCTGTGGAAGGCCCCATGCCCTTCCCAGCGCAGCTGCGTCGGCAGCCCTGGGGCCTCCTTCTGCTGCCCTGAGCCCGCAGAGCAGGGCAGTGTTTGCTGATGGTTTGAGCCGTTCCTAAAGATCCTGTCGGGGTGTCTTAGACACTTGGGGTGAGGGATTCCTTCCAACCTGAGCCACTTTGGGTGGGCTGGGGGTGGTCCCAGGGCAGGGGGCAGTGTGTGCAGGGGCCCTTTGTGACATGGTGCAGCATGGTCACCGTGGCATGGAACGGGACAGCGTGTCCAAGGGCCCTTTGTGACACGGGGTGACATAGGAGCTGGTGGTGACAAGGCCACACCACAGTGCTCGGAGCACGCGACGGGACAGGACGGGACAGAGCGGTGCCGTGAGGAGCCCCCGCACAGCACACTTGTTCGTGTCTGACCCAGAGCTTTTCCGAGGTGCTATTCCTGCAGCTGACCTCGAGGCCAGACCACAGGACTTGGTGACCCGTGGCCTTCCCAAGGCTTCTCTCCTGCAGGTGTCCTCGAGGGCAGACCGTGGGACTTGGTGCCCCAGAGGCATCTCCCATCCCTGCCACCAGTGCCCTCGAGGCCAGACCACAATCCTTGACAGGAGTCTCCTGTCCTTGTGGCAAGGAGCCCTCGAGACCAGAGTGCAGGACTTGCTGTCCTGTAGCCTTCCTGAGGCTTCTCTCTTGAAGGTGCCTTCCAGGCACGACTGCAGGCCTTGCTGACTCGGAGATTTCTGAGACATCTCTCCTGTGAGTCGTCACAAATCCAGTCACTGACATGGAGCAGAGATCCCCGAGAGTGCCCAAGCTGGCCTGGGTGGAGGAAGAGGAAGAAGGCCCTGGAGCTGGCCCAGCACAGGAGACTGAAGAGGTGGTGCGGTTCAAGCCTCTGCAGGAGGGTGAGTGGCAGAGCTGGGCTGCTGGGCTGCAGGGCTGGTGGCTGCAGCCAGCTTGGCCACATCCCATCCCATTGCATCCTATTGCATCCCATTGCATCCCATCCCATCCCATCCCATCCCATCCCATCCCATCCCATCCCATCCCATCCCATCCCATCCCATCCCATCCCCTGGGGACATGCCCATGGACAGGACGGAATAGGGGCCAGGACAGACACCCCAGAGCCGTGCTCCATCCCTTGGGACATCCCGGGGCTGTTCCTACCTGGGGAGCGCAGGGCTGGGCTGTGTTCTCCGGCCTCGCCCGCAGCCCCTCAGCTCAGGCTGCGCTCGCTCTTTGCCAGATGCAGCCGTGCAGCGCACACAAGAGCAGGAACGCACCCGTGGCCTCTTCCGCAGAACAGCGCAGGTACCTGCAGCCATCCCCACCTGGGCTGGGCCTGCTGTCACTGCTCAGCCGAGCACCGCGCTTGGAGCATTCTGTGGAACATCCCTGGCTTTGAGGGCCATGGCAGTGGGGTGGCAAGGGAAGCACTTCTCTGGGGAAGCTGGGGACATTCCTCCCTCTGGCAGCTTTCCAAGTCTCCCCGTGCCTTCTCCAGGTGCCTGCCATGGTGAGGTACATCCACCAGTGGCTCATGGCCAATCAGTTTGCTGAGCACAGGCTGAACAGGGCCCTGCTGGATCTCACCAAAGAGCAGCCTGCTGACGTAGTAATGACGCTCCTGCGTGTGGCCCCATCCTGTGACAGGTATGGGGCCCACCTGCCCAGAGGGCTCAGGGCTCCCCAGCCCATCAGCCTATACAGCCTGTCCCAGGTGTCTGACCAACAGAGAGTTCCAGGGCCCTCTGGCTGCTCCCTTTGCCAGCCCTGGCACGTCAGCCCCCGAGCCTTCTGCCATGCTTCCTCGCTGGCCCTCAGGGACCTGTCCCCACAGGGCTGGGCTGTCTGGGTGCTGCTGGCGAGGGGCAGTGGGCAGAGGCAGGGCTGGCAGCCAGCTCAGCTCCCCGCTGCCGCCCAGGCCACGGTGCTGTGTCCCAGACTCCTCTGAGACAGAGCTCTGACCCCACAGAGCTGCTTTGACCATGTGGAAGAGCATCATGTGCTCGCCCAGGACTGCGGAGCCGGCGCAGCTGATACTCCTCGATGTGCTGGGGAGCTGGCCAGAGCACAGCACGTGCACCTCCGATGGGGACAAAACGGGTGTCTTTGTCCTGGCTGTGAGTTTCTGACACTGGCCTTTGCTGGCCCCAAGGCCACCTGTCCAGCAGCTCTGCATCCTCCTTCCCCCACTGCATCTCCCTGCCTCAGGCGCTGGGCTGAAACCTGGCCTCGGGGCAGCTTCAGGGCCACCAGGCCCGGTGCTCCCCCTGTGTCTCTCCGGGCCTCTCCCTCCCATGCTCGGGCCCTGCCACACGGACACCTCGGCACTGAGCACTGTCTCGGGCTGCTCTGTCCTTTGCAGGCAACTGTGGTGATGTGGAAGATCCTCCAGATGCCCTGTGTCCCACATGTAGTGACCGTGTATTTCCCCCGCCTCTTTGTGCATCTGCTCTTCCAAGTGTTCTTCAGCACGTTGGATGTGCCAGCGGAGGTCGATACCTTCTGGAAGGGATGCCAGCAGCAATACGGCCTTGCCACCAACCCCAACAGGTGCTCCATGCCAGTCCTCCTGTCCCTGCCAGGTGCCCAGGGCAGGAGCCAGTGCTCCCAGCGTGACCTGGCCTTTGCTCTGCATGCAGGTTTGCAGTGCGGACCCTGAAGTCCCTGCTCTGCCAAATGCAGCACGAGGATGTGGTGGTGGCAATAGAACGCAAGTGTGGCTGGGACACGCTGCTGTGTGCTGACACCCACCACTATGCCGTGGGTCTGCTGGCCAGGTGAGACCCCCTTCTCCCCACTGCCTCTGACATTTGTGCTCAGTGCCCAGGGTGCCCCACACAGTCCCCGTGGTCGTGGGCCAGAGGGCCTTGTCACCGAGGAACAGCCAAGCCGACTGGAAAAGGCTGGGAGAGGAGGGAGCCCACAAGGAGCCACCTCCCAAATAGCCCAGGGCCCTTACAGGATGCTGGGGAAAGGCCAGACCTCTGTGAGTCAGTCCTGGGAGAGGTTTGTCCCCCGGCCCAAAGTCTTGGTTTCTTTTTCTCCTGCCAGGGAGATGTCCTGTGTCTCCATCCCCTTGTGCTCAAGGATCGCTCGCGACCTGCTCCGGCTGCTCAGCACACAGGAGCCACGCTGGGAACTGCCCGCCCTGGCGTTCCTTGTGGAGGTGAGCCTGATGGCCAGCACTGCCTCGCTCAGCTGCCTCCCAGCTCTCTGCCCTCTCGTAGCCGCAGCTGCCTGGGACGGTGCCCGCGCCCTGCGCTGCTGCCTGGGCCCAGCCCTGTGCTGTTCCGGGCTCTTGCCGGCCAGGTCCCCTGTCACTGCCCTGTGCCTTTCAGGTTCTTGAGTGCCTGAACTTGAGTGAACGCGGTGCTAAGAGAATCCTGCAAATCTTGTCAAGGCACCTGCGGAGCGAGTGCAGGGAGAGGCGTCGCCTGGCGCTCAGGGCCCTTCTTGTGCTCATCGATGATCCCTTGATGGTGAGAAGGGGGCAGCGGCTGAGGCTGCGCTTGGGAATGCAGTCGCTTGGGCTTGGCTGGGCTTTGGGCGCTGGGGCAGCTGCTCCCAGCTCTCCTGCCTCCTGGTTCAACTGCCCAAGTGCTTCGGAACAGCCCTTTGGCCCCTAGGCCCTGCGGCAGCAGGATGGCGTTTCACAAACTTGTGTTCCGCACAGAGCGAAAAAATGTGGAGCCTGACTGAAAGTCTTGTGGAGCTCCTGTGGGACGCAGATGGAGAGATAGTCAGCATGACAGTCAGGCTCCTCAGCTTTATCTTCTGGGACAAGGCCATGCTGATACCCAGCCCCATCGCACTGCAGCTGGTTGAGGCGCTCCTGCCACTCTTTGACCACGTAAGGCTCGCTGCCCCCAGCCACGGCCACTGACTGCTGCCTGGACACTTTGTGCCCTGTGGATTTGCAGGCCTGAGCCAAGCTGAGCCCCGTGCAGCCGATGCTGAGGTCTTTTTTTCTTCCTTTCATACAGGACAATAGCCATGTGCAGCTGCTCTCCATACTGCTCTTCCAAACATTGGTGTCTCTTCCACTGGAAAAGGAAGAGAAGGCCCTGAAGACACACGTGCGCCAGAGCCTGCTGCCACTCTTCTTCCACTGCCATGATGAGAATCAGCATGTGGCACAGGTGAGGACTCATGGGCTGCTGCTGTCCCCCTGGGAGGGGGCTCAGCTGCCTCCTGCCCTAGCGCCTCGTGGGCTGCAGCATCCTCCAGGCCTTGGCACAGGGACACAGGGACACAGGTCCTGCGCCCTGGGCTGTGGGGCCATCTCCGCATCTCTGCTGCTCTCCAGGTTTCTCAGGAAACGCTGCTTTGTGTGGCTGAGTTCCTGAAGAGGAGGGATCTTCAAAAACTGGTGAAGAACAAGAAGCTGTGGAAGTTCACCGAGTGCCTGGTAAGGACGGCCTGGAAGTGCCAGCCTCAGGCTGGAGAAGCCCCCTGAGCGCGGTGCTCAGTGTGTGGGCTGGCAGCTGTGCCCCTGCCCGCTGCTGCACCCAGAGGCTGCGCGGGCTCTTCTCCAGGCTCCCGTGGGCCCGAGCCGGGGCCGATGGAGCCCCGGCCCGGCGGGGCCGCGGGGCGGGGCAGCGCCGCGGCTCCCGGGGCAGCAGCCGCCCCTCTGCCCCCTCCAGAGCCCGGCGCTCGCGGCTGCTGGCCGCGCCTCAGGGCTGTGCGGGCAGGGGAGGCCGGGGCTGGGCGCAGGGAGCGCCCGGCACAGGGGCTGAGCCCGCGCCAACCCTTCCCTCCTGCCGCTCTCTGCAGCTGGCCGACGACAGGAGCCGAGCGGCCGAGCACCTGCGCCGGGCCCTGCAGTACCTGGACAGCCCGCAGCAGTCCCTGCGAGAGGAGGCCATCAGGTTCATCGGTGAGCCGTGAGCCCGGGCTCCCCTTCCCTCCCCGCCCCGCCGCAGCTCGGCCCCAGCCCCGGCTGCTGCCCCGGCAGCGCCATCCGGGCCCGGCGCCGTGGAGCCCCGCCTGGCCTCGGCGCTGCTGCCGCCCTCTCGCAGCCGTGCCCTGGGCCGGCAGCGTGCGGCAAGGGCCCGGGCTGAGCCCTGCCGGGCCAGGAGGCCGTGTGGCCACAGGGCTGGCAGCGCCGCTGGCAGGGAGCTGTGCCGCTGGGCCGTGACAGGCTCTGTGTTCACAGGGATGGCCGGGCAGCACCTCAGGGGGAAGAAGGAAGAGCTCCAGCTCATCTGTGAGGGTGAGTGAGGGCAGCGGGCTGTCAGCGGGGGCTGGCGGGGGAGCTGCAAGCCCTGCCCCGGCTGCCGAGGGCTCTGCTCCCTGTGCGGACGAGGGGCGGTGTGGGCAGAGCACACAGAGACGTCAGGGCCACCTGGGGGATTCGTGGCCAGCAGCTTCGGGCTGATCCTGTTGGTCCCTGCTCCCTGCTGGCCATGGCTAGAGCCGGCTGGCACGGCCCTGGAACGGGGGTCTCCTCGGGTCCCCTCAGATCCGGGAACTGACCATGGCTCTGTTCCTCTCTCTTTCAGCCCTTGAAGGCATGGCAGATGACATCAGCGTCGCCGTCGGAAGCCTGGCAATTCAAACACTGTACGTCCTCCAGGCAGTAGAGAGAGCTCGATATTCCATCTTCGACAGCCTGCATGATCAGCTCCACAGGGCATGGAGGACACGGCCTCGTCTGTCAGGGCTCGGCTGGCTGCACTGCTGGAGCTCTGCAGAGAGCTGATCCCAGAAGCTCTGTCTGCTGGGGCCACCTGAGCCAGAAGCAATGTTTCATTTGTTCAACATTGTTCTTTCCTTATTTTCCTTTTTCCTTAGCATATAAATGTAGGATATGTTGTAATAGACAGACTCCCAGAATCTTTCATTTGCTGCCCAGGGTCTGCAGAGCACAGGGGTAGAGGGGAAAACGGGTCCTTGTGCTCAGCAAGCGGCCCAGGCCAGCAGTGGGGAAGGGAAAAGTAGCCCCTTGGCCTTTGCTGGTTCTGCTGAAGCCTTTGTGCTGGCGACAGAGTGGCTGTGCAGGGCCGGAGCTGCGGGGATCCCTGTCAGACCGGTGCCTGGAGATGGCCACAAGCCCTCTCCCAGCCAGGAAGCGCCATCTGTGTCCTCCTGCCCGTGTGTTGCTGGCTGCACACCCGGGCAATGTGTAGATGCAATGATTTCTGTTGCACGTCCTGACCAGTATAAAGTAACGCCTTTGATTCTCTAACCCTGAATTTGCTGTTGGAGATGTTTCATTTTCACACAGTTTCAGTGACAAAGGGACCCCCCCGACTGAAGATGGGATCCTCAAAGCTCACCCCCCCTCCCAGATGGGAGGAGAAAACAGCCTTGGCCCTTTGCTGGAGGGGGGCACCCAGTAATCAGTGGAGGCTCCAAAATCAGCCCCCAGTCCCCTCCCCACTTCTAAAGACATAGAACACGTTTTCCCCCAGCCCTCCTGTATCCCCTCTCATTCCAAAATGCTCCCACACCCCCAAGATGCCCTGAAGCTCCCCCAGCCACTATAGTCCCTGCAAAGCCCCCCGAGAAATTGCCCCGGACCCCCTGATACGCCTTCCCACTTCCAAACACATAGAGCCAGTCATGACACAGCTCTCCAAAACCCTCCAACCTCCCCTTTCCCCAAATTCCCCCAGCACTTCCAGATCCTCCAGGCCCCTTGGCCCTGTAGCCTCTTGAAAATCCCACCAGCCCACCCTAGGATGCCCCGAGCCCCCCCTGCACCTCCAGACACGTAGAGCCAGTCATCCAGCAGTGCAGCTGCATGGCTGAGGGGGCTGCAGGGGCTGTTTTGGGGGTGCAGCTGCTGCCAGCCTCCCCTGCAAAGGCTGAAGCTCCGCAGGTCTTTGGTCAGGATGCCCTGGCCAGCTCCCACCTGAAGACCACCAGCGTGTCCCCTCAGGCCATGGCCGTGTGTGAGTGAAATTGCAGGGGGGCAGGGGGGAGAATAAGGGTTTGTTTGAGGTCAGGGAATGTGATATGGGGCTTGGGGGGGGCTTTGGGGAAGTTATGGGCAGCTGGGGTGGGGTCTGGGGGAGTTACAGGCAGCTGCGGGGTTGAAACAGGGATTGGGAGGTCTCTGGGGCGTTTCCAGGGGCTGACAGGAGGGTTTGGGGGAGCTCTGGCGATGTTCCGGAAGTCTGGGGGACGTGACATGGGAGTTTGGGCTTTAAATCTGCCCTGGGTGAAGAACTTAATATTTATAATCCTGTTAGAAATGAACAGGCTTTTTGACACAATTAAATGGGGACAAAGTCTTCAAAGCAAAAAGAAACTTTGTTGCTATTTGGCACCAAAGGAGTACACAGAAGCTTGATGAGTTCAAGAGAGAAAAAGAGTTAATTTTATTTCTGACTTTGCAATATATAGAATTCTAAAAGTGGCAGTAGATTGGAGGATGAAATTGCCACTTCTGTAACCACACTGGTCAAACTAACAGTCTATTAATTTTCTCCTCCCACAAAGAAGAATGTAAAACAATCATTATTTGCATGAACAGTGCATGAGAACTTTAGTAGAAATATGTAAACATTATCAGAAGGCTAAGAAAGTTTTATGAGAACTTTAAAACTTTCAAAAGAACTATAAAAGAAAACTTAACACTTTTAAAAATGAGGGCAACAACTGTTCATTCATACCGATTCAGCCGAGCCGAATTTGCATGTCCCTCCCGAGAGCAGAACACACACACCTTCCAACAAAGTGGAAAATTTTCGGGCATTTCCCGGCTGGGGCAGTCCCTGTCCCCTTTCCCATTGGCTCGGTACTGGGGCACTTCCATTCTCTCCTGACCACCTGCTTTTCTGTCTACTCCCCCATCATCTGAATTCCTTTTTAGTCAGGGCTTCAACCCCGCCCCTCTCCAGCAACACCCAACAAACCAACCAGAACATATCCAAACCACAAACAACAACACATAGAACCAACAGCTTTCATTCTTTAGCTTAATAATCTTTTGGCTTCAGCAAAATGTCACCTTGTCTCTCACAACCCTATAAAGTCTTTGTTCTTCTTCCCTAAGTTCAGGAGTTTAGCATGGCCTTGGCTGAGGAGCAGTCCATGTCAATCAGTAAAGCTCACTAAAAATATCAATTGATTTAGCTAGTTGAAATGATCGTGGATCGTGTGTTTTATAGAGGGCACGTAATGAGGGGGACATGATGGGCAGATCGGGAAGTCCCGAGTACCTTCCAAGTAGCTCAGCCAAGGGGGAAAGGGAATGAAAGATAATGCAGCCGGGAAAGAAGAAAAGAAGGCTACTTGATCCAAGTGATTGGGAGACTGCGTTGGACACACGCCTGATGCACGCTCTCCCTTTATGCCAATCAAGGGACTTTTACAGGACTCCTCTGTCTCCTTTCTGCACACCACCCTCTAGCCACTTAAATTTGACGCTCTGAGAGCTGTCAGACCTTCACCAGAAGCTGTCAGACATTCACCAGGAGCTGTCAGACCTTCAAAGGAGCTCTCCGACCTTCAGCAGAAGCTGTCAGACCTTCACTAGGAGCTGTCACACCTTCACCTGGAGCTGTCACAGCTTCAGCAGGAGCTGTCAGACCTTCACCAGGAGATGTCAGACCTTCACCAGAAGCTATCACACCTTCACCAGGAGCTCTCTGACCTTCAGGAGGAGCTATCAGACCTAAACAAGACCTGTCAGACCGACAGCAGGAGCTGTCAGAACTTCGGCAGGAGCTGTCTCAACTTCACTAGGAGTTGTCCCACCTTCACCAGGAGCTGTCACACCTTCAGCAGGAGCTGTCAGATTATCAGAAGGAGCTGTCAGACCTCCAGCAGGAGCTGTCACACCTTCAGCAGGAGCTGTCAAACATTCACCTGGAGATGTCACACTTTCACCAGGAGCTGTCACACCTTCAGCAGGAGCTGTCGAACATTCACCAGGAGGTGTCAGACCTTCAGCAGGAGCTGTCAGACCTTCACCAGGAGTTTTCACATGTTCACCAGGGGCTGTCAGAACTTCACCAGGAGCTGTCACACCTTCACCAGAAGCTGCCAGACCTTCAGAACGAGCTGTCACACTTTCAGCAGGACCTGTCACACCTTAACCAGGAGCTGTCACACCTTCACTAGGAGCTGTCACAAATTCAGCAGGAGCTGTCAGACCTTCAGTAGGAGCTGTCAGACCTTCAGCAGGAGTTGTCAGACCTTTGGCAGGAATGGTCAGAATTTAGGAGGAGCTGTCAGACCTTCACCAGGAGCTGTCACACCTTCACCAGAAGCTGCCAGACCTTCAAGAGGAGCTTTCAGTCTTTCACCAGGAGCTGTCACACCTTCAGAAAGAGCTGTCAGACCTTCAGCAGGAGCTGCCAGACCTTCAGTAGGAGCTGTCAGACCTTCACCAGGAGCTGTCAGACCACCAGGATGAGCCGTCACACCTTCAGAAGGAGCTGTCACAGCTTCAGCAAGAGCTGTCAGACCTCCAGCAGGAGCTGTCAGATTTTTACCAGAAGCTGTCCGACCTTCACTAGGAGGTTTCATAACTTCACCAGGAGCTGTCAGACCTTCACTAGGAGCTGTCACACCTTCACCAGGAAGTGTCACACCTTCAGCAGAAGCTGTCAGACCTTCACTAGGAGCTGTCAGACCTTTGGCAGGAGCTGAAAGACCTTAACCAGGCTCATACTGGGAGTGACTGGTCTCATACCGGTTGTAGCCACTCCCAAACTCAAGACTCCATGATGTCCCCCTAAGGCCCGCCACGGCTGATCTTTGGAGCCCTGCCAGCTCCAAATATCCCCCGCAAAAAACCCCACACCCAGGCAGCCCCAGGATATTTGGGCCGAGCTCCCCCTCCCCGGGCACCTGCGGGATGGGGGCGATGCTCCCGGGGTGCTGCGAGCTCAGGCAGCGCCAGGGCCACGCGATTCCTTCTCTCCTCTCCTCCGGCTGCTCCCTGCTGCCGCTGCGCCTCTTCCTCCCTCCCTCCTCCTCCTCCCCCGCTCCGGGATCCTGAACCATGAGGGGAAAGGAGCGAGGAAAGGGCAGAACCGTGAGGGGAAAGGGGGCGAGGAAAGAGCGGAACCGTGAGGGGAAAGGAGTGGGGCCAAGGGGACGCGCTGTCCTAAAAAAGCCCGCTTTGACCCAAAATCACCCAAAAGGGCATCAAATGCAACCTACATCCACATGGTTCGGCCTGACATCAGCCAAATGGGATTAAAAGTATCCAAAGGGCTCTAAAATCCAAACAATGGGGTCTAAAATTGCCTCAAATGTTTTAAAAGACACATGAAATGGCTTAAAATCACCCTTAAATCCCTCAAATGAAGTTAAAATACACCCTGAAAGTACCTGCTTTGGCCTAAAATCACCTTAATGGCTTGGTTTGACCTAAAATTGCCCAAAGAAGCAAAAAAAAACTACTTAAATGGACCATAAATCACAAAAAAGGGACCTAAAATCATGCACACAAGATTAAGATTCACCCATATGGACCTAAAATCACCCAAAGGGATCTGAAATCCCCCCTAAACCCCACCAGATTCGGCCTCAAATCAGCCATAGGGGCTGAAAATCCACCTGAAAAGGCTCGGGATCCCCGCAAGGGATCTGAAGCCCACCCTAAACCTGCCCGGTTCGGCCCAAAATCCCCCAAAGGGGCCGAGCCCGAGGCCGAGCCCAGGATCGGCTCCGGGGTTGCTCCGGGACCTCCGCGTCCGCTCCGGGCAGTTTTGGCCGCGGCCCCCGGACGGGCCTGGGCGGGACCGGGAGGGACCAGGGAGGGCTCGGGAGGGGTTTGGGCATCTGGGGCTTTTTTGGGCTTTGGGGAATTGTGTTGGGAGTTTACAGGGAATTGTTGGGGTTTTTGGGGAGAATTATTGGGTTTGGAGGCAGTTGGGGAATTTTGGGGAGTTTGGATTTTGAGGGGTTTTATTGGTGCTTTGAGTGGGAAGTTTTTTTCCTGGGGGTATTTGGGGCTAATTGAAATTTTTTCTGTTTTCTTTTGACTTTTGGAAGGTTTTACTGGGATTTTGTGGGGATTTTGTGGGATCCTCTGGAATTATTTCTGTGTTCTCTTGGAATGTTTAGGGGATTTGGAGGCATTTTATTGGAATTGTGGGGGCATTTAGTGGGATTCTTTGGGGATTTGGGTTTGTTAGGAATTTTAGCGGGGATTTTACGGGGGGTTTTGTGGGTTTTTTTGGGTGTTGCCAAGATTTCTTTGGGTCTCGTGAGGATTTTGTGGGGCTTGTTGTGGTTTTGGAGACATTTTTGGGGGGGGATTTGTGGGGTTTAATTGGGATTTTGTGGGCTTTTATTGGGATTCGAGGGTGTTCTAATGGGAATTTGTGAAATTTAATTGCGATTTCATGGGGTTTATTGAGACTTTCAGGGGTTTAAAGGAGACTTTGGTGCCTCTCAGCCCTTCCTTACACCCTGGGACAACTCCAAAGCCCCCCAAAATTCCACTAAAACACCCCAGAAATCCCCCCAGAATCCCAATAAAACCCTCCAAAACCCCAAAGAATCCAACAAAATCACAGTGAAACCCACTGTGAAAATTAAAAAAAAACTCCCAAAAATTTCAGTAAACCCCCCCAAAAAAACCCCACAAAACCCTAAAAAAATAATCGAAATCCTCAATTCCACAAAACCCTGCAAAGTCCCATAACCCCACAAAGCCAGTAATTCTCTCTAAAATCCAGTAATTCCCCCTAAGCTACCAACAAAATCCCCCAACGCCCAAAAATGCTGCCAAAATCCCCCCAAAATCCTTCCAGAGCCCCCAGACTCACCGGGGGCCGTCCTGGATCAGGGGGCACCAGCCAGTGGAACAGGAGCCACTTCAGGGGGCCCGTGGAGCTTTTTGGGGAGGGGGCACCATGGGAGACCCCCCAAAAATGGGGGAGGGGAACCCCTGTGGTACCCCCTCCCCCGAATGCCCTCTCCCCCGGTTCAGGAATAGCCAAATTCAAGAAAATGTAAACCAGGCTTGACTTTCCAGATATTATTTTTGGCCGGGTTTAGCTGCACCCTCCAGGCTCAGGATCACCGGTGTATTTGCAGGTTTTGCTCTGCATCATCAGCCTGCCCAGACTCTGCTCGGTGTTTCACAAATGGAGAAGACAATGGATATTGTGCCAAGCTTCCTTGCAAACAGCAACACCTGCATCAGCATGACAGAAAAGAAGGAAAAAAAAAAAAAAAAGAAAATACTCACCGGTTAGAACAGAGCCAGTGTCCCACCATCTTCCCCTCCACTGTTATTATAGAGGCAAACCTGGGCCTAAAGCTTCCACCTCTCAGTTCCTGATGCTGTTTGACTTCAGCCTTGACTCCCCCTGATCTACCTGACTGCCGTCCAAGTGGGGCTGGGGATCCTCAGCCTGGAAAGAGGAGACACTGGGGAGGCCTCAGTGCAGCTCTGCAGGACTGGAAGGGTCCCACAGGAAAGACGGGGACAGTGTTCAGCCGGGCCCGTGGCAACAGGACAAGGGGGGATGGCTTTCAACTGCAGGAGGCTGATTGAAGTTGGATCTGAGGGAGCTGCTCTTTTACATGGAGGCTGCTGAGGCACTGGCCCAGGCTGTGGATGCCCCATCCTTGGCAACAGGGCTGTGAGCAGCATGGGCTGGGGAAGATTGCTCAGCTCGGAACAAGATGCTCTTTAGATCCACTGTGATGTCACAGATGTGATGTTCCAGCAGGAACTTCCAGCGTCCAGCAAAGAGCACAACACAACCACTGGCCCTTGTGTCAGCCCACCCTGTGCCAGCCCTCGTGCCAGCTCACCCTTCACCATGTTCCCTGTCACTCTTCTCGTCACCTGCGCCCTGATACTCCCATCAGTCCTGAAAGCTCTCTGTTGCCTGGATTTTGTCATCCGTCCCTGCAGGATGCTCACATTTGTCCTGAGGAAGGTACAGTGCCATTCCATGGAGGTGGACACCCCCCAGCTGCCCGGCTGGGCTGGAGTTCTGTGGGGATGGGGTGGGACAGGGACCCCACTCTGAGGTGTTGCTACCTCTGCAGGCTGTCACCGAGAGAGAGGACGAGATGGAGGTGGACATGCAGGCTGATAGAGAGGAGGACATGGAAGTGGATGGAGAAGAGAGTGGAGACAATGCGATGGAGGTGGACATGGAGATTGATACAGAGGAGAAGACGAAGTGGATGGAGAAGAGAGTGGAGAGGAAGAGATGGAGGTGGACATGCAGATGGATACAGAGGAGGAGATGGAAGTGGATGGAGAAGAGACTGGAGAGGAAGAGATGGAGGTGGACATGGAGATTGATACAGAGGAGGAGATGGAAGTGGATGGAGAGGAGACTGGAGAGGAAGAGATGGAGGTGGACATGCAGATGGATAGAGAGGAGGAGATGGAAGTGGATGGAGAAGAGACTGGTGAAGAAGAGATGGAGGTAGATGTGGAAGAGGAGATGGACGTGGAAATGGAAGAGTACCTTGAGGACATGGACATTGATGAGAAAGATGAGGAAGAGGCCATGATCTTGGGATGAAGAGCAATACCAGCAGCAGGACAGGCATGTGGTCCCCACAGGCAGAGCGGGTCCCCTGCTGCCAGGCTGGGACTGGGCTGGGTGGTCCCTGCTCAGGGATGTGGGACCCGGTGCATTGGGTTCTGGTGGCCATCCCCAGCCTGTGCTGCGCTTGCTGGGCCAGCCTGGGGGCACATGGAAGAGCCCTCTCTGCCTGATTGGAGTGACTGTGCCTCTTGCTTTTCCTCAAGGACCGATGGAGATCCCGGACAGAGATGCCACCCTTTTGTACATACGTTGTAGAGTTTGTTGTTGTCTTTAGGCTATAGGTTTTAGGGCTTCTTTTTGTCTTCTGTAAATACGCCTCATAGACTTTTGTTAGATATGTTCTTGGGTATATACGTTCCATAGATAGTTGTTGTTACAAATATTCTTACAATGTAAATGTGTTCTGTGTTTTCTTTGCTGTTTTTCTGAAAATAAACAAGCTTTATTTTTCACACCCCAGTTCTCTTTCCATTTGCTTCAGGCACAGGTAGCATTTGCAAAGTTGTGGTTTCCGCTTGCTCCAGGTTCCCAGGGCTGGAGGTCGGTGGGGGCACAGCCACAAGCTTTTGTTTGGGGGCAATATTGGGAAGGGGGTGGGAGAGGGGGCACAGGGGGAGGTGGGACCCACTGAGGCTCCCCCAGGTCACCCCAGGACCCCCAGGCCCCGTCCCAGCCCCCCCAGTTCCCTCCACAGCCCCGGCTGAGGGGGGCTCAGCCCAGGAGCCGCCGTCGTTCGGGGCTCCCCCGAGGGCAGCCGCCAACGGGAGAGCTCCCGGCTCGGAGAGGCCCCAGCAGAGGAGGGGATCTTGTCCCTCCTCGAGTGCCCTGAAGGGTCTTCAGGCCCCTCTGAAGAGGAGTTTTTCTCTTTTTAGGGATGTTTGGGGGGACCTCACCCCTCCAAGGGTGTTTTTTCCTCCCCATTTTCAGGTGTTTGTGGGGCCACAGCCCCACAAGCCCCTTTTCAGGGGTGATCATGACAGCTTTAAGTGACATTTTTCTGGGGGACTCACTCCAAGCCGCTGTAGGGGATGTTTTGCCCCCCAGGGTGGATTTTTGGGGTTTAAGGGCCCCCGCTCTGGTCGGGTCCCACTCTAACTCCCCTGAAGAGGCCAACACCACTCCTGCTGATTCCGGCAGCGGAGCCCTAGGAGGGTTGTAAGAGTTGAAATTTTTAAATTTCATTTTTATTCTATTTTATTTAAGTTAAAATTTATTGAATTTTAGTTTTATTATAACTCGTTGAGAGGACAGCAAGGACATTCAAGGGCAGGAACATTTTTTCCTGGCTGGTGACTGGAATTTCAGACCCTGGCAGTGTGTGCAGAACCACACAGACTGGGATCAAACATGGGCTGGGATCACCTGGACTGAGATCCTATGGACTGGGACCTTATGGAATGGGACCATAGGGATCAGGACGGTACACACTGGGATAAACTGGGTTTGAGATTATATGGACTGGGACCACATTGACTGGGATTGCACAGACTGGGATCCCATGGACTGGGAAAAAGCATTGGCTACCATTGGCTACCATCCACATAGAAAGGTGGCCACCTCAAGTTGTCTTGATCCTTTTTGGGTGTCCCATCCCCCTCTTTCCCCCGCCTTCCCCATCGTTCCCCCAATCCCCGCTCCCCTCCCCCGTGTTTGGTTTTGGGGGTTCAAGGCCCCTCCTGCTCCGTGGGGGGGTCCCGATCCCTCTTTGGTTTAATTTGGGGCCCCCAACCCCTTCTCACCGCGACCCCCGCGGCCGGGGGGGCTCTCAGCACCACCAGTGCCACCAGTCCGGCCCCAGCTGCCCCCGCACGCCCCATCCCCATCCCCAGGGTCACCTCCCCCCTCCCCAAATTCCGCTCCCGGGGAGCGCTGGGCGCTGCGGGTCCGCCTGGCGACTGAGGAGTCATCGAGAACAAGCGCTCTGATTGGCTAGAAATGGCCCCGCGCATTCTCTGATTGGCTAGCGCATTGAGAAGCGTTTTGATCTGCCTGGCAACCGATGAGCAGCGCTATCGCAGGCGCTGATTGCCTGAAAATCGCCGGCCCGGCAACTGAGTTGTCAGCAGCGCCGCGCGCTCTGATTGGCCAGGAGCTGTTTTGGGGTGGGGACGGGGGGAACTGGGGACCCCCAGGAGCCCCCCGGCTTTGGGGGTTTCCATCCCCCCTCGGCCCTCGGGGCGGCCCTGGGGCCACCCCAACACCCCCAAAGTGGGGAGGGTCCCCGGAGCCCTTTGGATCCCCCAAAAATGGGCTGGAAGCGGCAGGAGCCGCCCCACAAAGGGATTGAAGGGTCCGGTCCGGGAATGGGGGAGGCTCCGGGGATGGCTCCCATCCGGATCGGGGCGGGCTGGGATTGAGGGAGGGTCCGTTCAGCGACTGGGGAGGGGTCTGGGACTGGGTCAGGGGCTGGCATTGGGGAGGGTTTGGGAATTGGGGAGGGGTCTGGGATTGAGGGGATTGCTCCATCCCGGGATTGGGGCAGGGTCGCTCCCTGGGGGAGGGGTCCATTATTGGGCCAGGGCCTCTCCCCTTCCCGAGCCCAATCCCGTTCCTGATCCTGTCCCGATCCCAATCCCATTCCCATTTCTGTTCCCGTTCCCGATCTCATTCCCGACCCCGATCCCACTCCCATTCCCGATCCCGATCCTGTTCCCAGTCCCGGTCCCGCCGCTGTTTCCAGGAAATGGCTCTGCTCTCAACCCCGACCCCAAACCCAGCGGGTCAAACACCCCAGATCCTGGGGTCAACTCCCCCCGACCCCAAATCCTGGGGGTTCAAACACTGGGGGGGTCAAACACCCTCAAACCCAAACTCTGGGATGTCAAGCCCTACCCCCCCCCCCCAGCCCCAAACCCCAAATTTTAGGATCAAACCCTCCAAATCCCAGATCCTGGGGTGTCAAACACTCCCCAATTCCCAAACGATGGGGTTAAATACCCCTGATTTTGCTGATGCAAAAAAATGTCTCAGAAATTCAGCCAGCTTGTTCACCTTTTTTGTCAACTTCTTTTCAGGGTTGGACGACCTGGTTGCGACAGCGGAACCCTTCTAAAAGACGGATGCTAAGAGACATAACCGGTGCTGTGGGAACAGGATTGGGAATTCTAAATAGCATTGATTCAGAAGGATTAATGAACACATTGGCTGCCACCACTAGATTTGACCAAATTCCAACAACCACTGCAGTCGTCCTTCTTGGCCTTGGGAAGACATCAGCGCTTGCTATCAAACATATTACCAAGTTGGGAGGAAGCAAGCGTAAATGATCACAAATTGGTAATTGATGCACTCGGTGCCACACAAAAGAACGTTTCTTTAGCTCTCAGCTGTATCCAGGCTCAATTAGGGATGCAGTCGGTTGCTGCCTCGATTATAAGAGAAGGTGAAGAAGGCACTTTTCCTACTGAGATTCGGAAAATAGTTTGGGACAGTGCCGCTGATTTTAAAAAGGAATTCCAATCCCGGTGGAACCTAGTGAACTTTACCTATGACCCCATCACAAACATAGCCACAGCTTTGGTGTTAACCGTACGTGATGCCTCAAGTGCGTTTGGTATTCCCCATCATTGCACTAGGACTGGGACACATATGGAGCCACTGGGAATGTGCTGGGGGCAACTGGGACCACGCTGGGGGCAACTGGGGACAAGGGTGAGTGACTGGGGCCCTGCTGGCAGAGACTGGGATCATACTGGACTCATACTGGGATCTTACTGGGAGTGACTGGGACTATTCTGGGGGCAAGTGGGAGAACTGGGAACACACAGGATGAAAGTGGGAACAACGGGAGCAGTGCTGGGGGCAAATTGTATCATAATGGGGAGTGACTGGCAGCAACTGGGCTCCTGCTGGGAGCAGCCCCTGGCGGCCCCGGGAGCCCCGCACCCCTTTCCCGGCCATGCCGCCCCTCCAGCCCCAGCACCCCCCATTGCCGGGGTGCCGGCACTGCCAGGGGTCCCCCCCTCTCGGGTTCCCCGCTGGGGCTTCTGGGGCTCTCCTCTCTCGGGGCTCCCGCTCAGGGCAGCCGCGGCTCTCCCGGGGCTCCCCAAAACCGGTGTCCCCCCGACGGGGCTCTGCCGCCACCCACACTGGGATCCCCCAAAAACACCTCTCGGGGACCCCCGATGTCCCCCCGAGGGCCAGCTGCGGCTCGGCTTTGGAGCCCTGCCAGCTCCAAACATCCCTCCCAAAGAACCCGAACCCAGGCACCCCCCAGGATATTTGGGCCGAGCTCCCCTTCCCCGGGCACCTGCGGGATGGGGGCGATGCTCCCGGGGTGCTGCGAGCTCAGGCAGCGCCAGGGCCACGCGATTCCTTCTCTCCTCTCCTCCGGCTGCTCCCTGCTGCCGCTGCGCCTCTTCCTCCCTCCCTCCTCCTCCTGCCCCGCTCCGGGATCCTGAACCATGAGGGGAAAGGAGCGAGGAAAGGGCAGAACCGTGAGGGGAAAGGAGCGAGGAAAGGGCGGAACCGTGAGAGGAAAGGAGCGGGGCCAGGGGGACGCGCTGTCCTAAAAAAGCCCGGTTTGACCCAAAATCACCCAAAAGGGCATCAAATGCAGCCTACATCCACATGGTTCGGCCTGACACCAACCAAATGGGATTAAAAGTATCCAGAGGGCTCTAAAATCCAACCAAAGGGGCTTAAAACTGCCCCAAGTGTTTTATAGCCCTCAAGAAATGGCTTAAGATCACCCGTAAATCTTTCAAATGTGACTAAAATCCACCCTGAAAGTATCTGGTCCAGCCTAAAATCATCCAAAGGTATCTAAAATCACCAAAATGTCCCTGACACCAACACAAGAAGACCTAAAATCACCCTAAAAAGGCTTGGTTCAACCTAAAATTGCCCAAAGCAGCAAAAAAACCCCTACTTAAATGCACCCAAAATACCCAAAAAAGGGACCTAAAATCACCCACACAGGATTAGGATTCACCCATATGGGCCCAGTTTTTCCTAAACTCACCCAAATGGGCCCCAGCCCCACCCCCATGGGCCTAAAATCATCCAAAGGGGTCTGAAATCCCCCCTAAACCCCACCAGATTCGGCCTCAAATCAGCCACAGGGGCTGAAAATCCACCCAAAAAGGCTCGGGATCCCCGCAAGGGATCTGAAGCCCACCCTAAACCTGCCCGGTTCGGCCCAAAATCCCCCAAAGGGGCCGAGCCCGAGGCCGAGCCCGGGATCGGCTCCGGGGTCGCTCCGGGACCTCCGCGTTCGCTCCGGGCAGTTTTGGCCGCGGCCCCGGACGGGCCTGGGCGGGACCGGGAGGGACCAGGGAGGGCTCGGGAGGGGTTTGGGCATCTGGGGCTTTTTTGGGCTTTGGGGAATTGTGTTGGGAGTTTACAGGGAATTGTTGGGGTTTTTGGGGAGAATTATTGTGTTTGGAGGCAGTTGGGGGATTTTGGGGAGTTTGGTTTTGAGGGGTTTTATTGGTGCTTTGAGTGGGAAGTTTTTTTCCTGGGGGTATTTGGGGGTTAATTGATTTTTTTTGTGTTTTCTTTTGAATTTTGGAAGGTTTTACTGGGATTTTGTGGGATCCTCTGGAATTATTTCTGGGTTTTATTGGGATTTTTAGGGGATTTGGAGGCAATTTATTGGAATTGTTGGGGCATTTAGTGGGATTCTTTGGGGATTTGGGTTTTTCAGTTATTTTAGTGGGGATTTGGGGGGGCTTGTGGGTTTTTTTGGGTGTTGCCAAGATTTCTTTGGGTCTCGTGAGGATTTTGTGGGGCTTGTTGTGGTTTTGGAGACATTTTTGGCGGGATTTGTGGGGTTTAATTGGGATTTTGTGAGCTTTTTTTGGGATTCGAGGGTATTCTAATGGGAATTTGTGAAATTTAATGGCGATTTCATGGGGTTTATTGGGACTTTCAGGGGTTTAAACCAGATGTTGGTGCCTCTCAGCCCTTCCCCACACCCTGGGACAACTCCAAAGCCCCCCAAAATTCCACTAAAACCCCCCAAAATCCCCCAAAAATCCCAATTAATAACTCCCAAACACCAAAGAATCCCACAAAATCCCAGTGGAACCCACCAAAATTTAAAAAAAAAAACCTCCCAAAAATTTCAATAAACCCCCCAAAAAATAACCACCCCAAAACCCTAAAAAATCCCCAAAATCCAAAATCCTCAAATCCCACAAAACCCCCATAACCCCACAAACCCAGTAATCCTCTCCAAAATCCAATAATTCCCCCTAATCTCCCAACAAAATCCCCCAAAGCCCATACATGCCGCCAAAATCCCCCCAAAATCCCCCCAGAGCGCCCCAGACTCACCGGGGGCCGTCCTGGATCAGGGGGCACCGGCCGGTGGAACAGAAGCCGCTTCAGGGGGCCCGCGGAGCTTTTTGGGGAGGGGGCACCATGGGAGACCCCCCAAAAACGGGGGAGGGGAACCCCTGTGGCACCCCCTCCCCAGAATGCCCTCTCCCCCGGTTCAGGAATAGCCAAACTCAAGAAAATGTAAACCAGGCTTGACTTTCCAGAAATTATTTTTGGCCGGGTTTAGCTGCACCCTCCAGGCTCAGGATCACCGGTGTATTTGCAGGTTTTGCTCTGCATCATCAGCCTGCCCAGACTCTGCTCGGTGTTTCACAAATGGAGAAGACAATGGATAATGTGCCAAGCTTCCTTGCAAACAGCAACACCTGCATCAGCATGACAGAAAAGAAGGGAAAAAAAAAAAAACCGAAAATAATCAGCGGTTAGAACAGAGCCAGTGTCCCACCATCTTCCCCTCCACTGTTATTACAGAGGCAAACCTGGGCCTAAAGCTTCCACCTCTCAGTTCCTGATGCTGTTTGACTTCAGCCTTGACTCCCCCTGATCTACCTGACTGCCGTCCAAGTGGGGCTGGGGATGCTCAGCCTGGAAAGAGGAGACACTGGGGAGGCCTCAGTGCAGCTCTGCAGGACTGGAAGGGTCCCACAGGAAAGACGGGGACAGTGTTCAGCCGGGCCCGTGGCAACAGGACAAGGGGGGATGGCTTTCAACTGCAGGAGGCTGATTGAAGTTGGATCTGAGGGAGCTGCTCTTTTACACGGAGGCTGCTGAGGCACTGGCCCAGGCTGTGGATGCCCCATCCTTGGCAACAGGGCTGTGAGCAGCATGGGCTGGGGAAGATTGCTCAGCTCGGAACAAGATGCTCTTTAGATCCACTGTGATGTCACAGATGTGATGTTCCAGCAGGAACTTCCAGCGTCCAGCAAAGAGCACAACACAACCACTGGCCCTTGTGTCAGCCCACCCTGTGCCAGCCCTCGTGCCAGCTCACCCTTCACCATGTTCCCTGTCACTCTTCTCGTCACCTGCGCCCTGATACTCCCATCAGTCCTGAAAGCTCTCTGTTGCCTGGATTTTGTCATCCGTCCCTGCAGGATGCTCACATTTGTCCTGAGGAAGGTACAGTGCCATTCCATGGAGGTGGACACCCCCCAGCTGCCCGGCTGGGCTGGAGTTCTGTGGGGATGGGGTGGGACAGGGACCCCACTCTGAGGTGTTGCTACCTCTGCAGGCTGTCACCGAGAGAGAGGACGAGATGGAGGTGGACATGCAGGCTGATAGAGAGGAGGACATGGAAGTGGATGGAGAAGAGAGTGGAGACAATGCGATGGAGGTGGACATGGAGATTGATACAGAGGAGGAGATGGAAGTGGATGGAGAAGAGAGTGGAGAGGAAGAGATGGAGGTGGACATGCAGATGGATACAGAGGAGGAGATGGAAGTGGATGGAGAAGAGACTGGAGAGGAAGAGATGGAGGTGGACATGGAGATTGATACAGAGGAGAAGATGGAAGTGGATGGAGAAGAGACTGGAGAGGAAGAGATGGAGGTGGACATGCAGATGGATACAGAGGAGGAGATGGAAGTGGATGGAGAAGAGACTGGTGAAGAAGAGATGGAGGTAGATGTGGAAGAGGAGATGGACGTGGAAATGGAAGAGTACCTTGAGGACATGGACATTGATGAGAAAGATGAGGAAGAGGCCATGATCTTGGGATGAAGAGCAATACCAGCAGCAGGACAGGCATGTGGTCCCCACAGGCAGAGCGGGTCCCCTGCTGCCAGGCTGGGACTGGGCTGGGTGGTCCCTGCTCAGGGATGTGGGACCCGGTGCATTGGGTTCTGGTGGCCATCCCCAGCCTGTGCTGCGCTTGCTGGGCCAGCCTGGGGGCACATGGAAGAGCCCTCTCTGCCTGATTGGAGTGACCGTGCCTCTTGCTTTTCCTCAAGGACCGATGGAGATCCCGGACAGAGATGCCACCCTTTTGTACATACGTTGTAGAGTTTGTTGTTGTCTTTAGGCTATAGGTTTTAGGGCTTCTTTTTGTCTTCTGTAAATACGTTTCAGAGACTTTTGTTAGATATGTTCTTAGGTATATACGTTCCATAGATAGTTGTTGTTACAAATATTCTTACAATGTAAATGTGTTCTGTGTTTTCTTTGCTGTTTTTCTGAAAATAAACAAGCTTTATTTTTCACACCCCAGTTCTCTTTCCATTTGCTTCAGGCACAGGTAGCATTTGCAAAGTTGTGGTTTCCGCTTGCTCCAGGTTCCCAGGGCTGGAGGTCGGTGGGGGCACAGCCACAAGCTTTTGTTTGGGGGCAATATTGGGAAGGGGGTGGGAGAGGGGGCACAGGGGGAGGTGGGACCCACTGAGGCTCCCCCAGGTCACCCCAGGACCCCCAGGCCCCGTCCCAGCCCCCCCAGTTCCCTCCACAACCCCGGCTGAGGGGGGCTCAGCCCAGGAGCCGCCGTCGTTCGGGGCTCCCCCGAGGGCAGCCGCCAACGGGAGAGCTCCCGGCTCGGAGAGGCCCCAGCAGAGGAGGGGATCTTGTCCCTCCTCGAGGGCCCTGAAGGGTCTTCAGGCCCCTCTGAAGAGGAGTTTTTCTCTTTTTAGGGATGTTTGGGGGGACCTCACCCCTCCAAGGGTGTTTTTTCCTCCCCATTTTCAGGTGTTTGTGGGGCCACAGCCCCACAAGCCCCTTTTCAGGGGTGATCATGACAGCTTTAAGTGACATTTTTCTGGGGGACTCACTCCAAGCCGCTGTAGGGGATGTTTTGCCCCCCAGGGTGGATTTTTGGGGTTTAAGGGCCCCCGCTCTGGTCGGGTCCCACTCTAACTCCCCTGAAGAGGCCAACACCACTCCTGCTGATTCCGGCAGCGGAGCCCTAGGAGGGTTGTAAGAGTTGAAATTTTTAAATTTCATTTTTATTCTATTTTATTTAAATTCAAATTTATTGATTTTTAGTTTTATTATAACTCGTTGAGAGGACAGCAAGGACATTCAAGGGCAGGAACATTTTTTCCTGGCTGGTGACTGGAATTTCAGACCCTGGCAGTGTGTGCAGCACCACACAGACTGGGATCAAACATGGGCTGGGATCACCTGGACTGAGATCCTATGGACTGGGACCATATGGAATGGGACCATAGGGATCAGGACGGTACACACTGGGATAAACTGGGTTGAGATTATATGGACTGGGACCACATGGACTGGGATTGCACAGACTGGGATCCCATGGACTGGGAAAAAGCATTGGCTACCATTGGCTACCATCCACATAGAAAGGTGGCCACCTCAAGTTGTCTTGATCCTTTTTGGGTGTCCCATCCCCCTCTTTCCCCCGCCTTCCCCATCGTTCCCCCAGTCCCCGCTCCCCTCCCCCGTGTTTGGTTTTGGGGGTTCCAGGCCCCTCCTGCTCCGTGGGGGGGTCCCGATCCCTATTTGGTTTAATTTGGGGCCCCCAACCCCTTCTCACCGTGACCCCCGCGGCCGGGGGGGCTCTCAGCACCACCAGTGCCACCAGTCCGGCCCCAGCTGCCCCCGCACGCCCCATCCCCATCCCCAGGGTCACCTCCCCCCTCCCCAAATTCCGCTCCCGGGGAGCGCTGGGCGCTGCGGGTCCGCCTGGCGACTGAGGAGTCATCGAGAACAAGCGCTCTGATTGGCTAGAAATGGCCCCGCGCAGTCTCTGATTGGCTAGCGCATTGAGAAGCGTTTTGATCTGCCTGGCAACCGATGAGCAGCGCTATCGCAGGCGCTGATTGCCTGAAAATCGCCGGCCCGGCAACTGAGTTGTCAGCAGCGCCGCGCGCTCTGATTGGCCAGGAGCTGTTTTGGGGTGGGGACGGGGGGAACTGGGTACCCCCAGGAGCCCCCCCGGCTTTGGGGGTTTCCATCCCCCCTCGGCCCTCGGGGCGGCCCTGGGGCCACCCCAACACCCCCAAAGTGGGGAGGGTCCCCGGAGCCCTTTGGATCCCCCAAAAATGGGCTGGAAGCGGCAGGAGCCGCCCCAAAAAGGGATTGAAGGGTCCGGTCCGGGAATGGGGGAGGCTCCGGGGATGGCTCCGATCCGGATCGGGGCGGGCTGGGATTGAGGGAGGGTCCGTTCAGCGACTGGGCAGGGGTCTGGGACTGGGTCAGGGGCTGGCATTGGGGAGGGTTTGGGAATTGGGGAGGGGTCTGGGATTGAGGGGATTGCTCCATCTCTGGATTGGGGCAGGGTCGCTCCCTGGGGGAGGGGTCCATTATTGGGCCAGGGCCTCTCCCCTTCCCGAGCCCAATCCCGTTCCTGATCCTGTTCCCGATCCCAATCCCATTCCCATTTCTGTTCCCGTTCCCGATCTCATTCCCGACCCCGATCCCACTCCCATTCCCGATCCCGATCCTGTTCCCAGTCCCGGTCCCGCCGCTGTTTCCAGGAAATGGCTCTGCTCTCAACCCCGACCCCAAACCCAGCGGGTCAAACACCCCAGATCCTGGGGTCAACTCTCCCCGACCCCAAATCCTGGGGGTTCAAACACTGGGGGGGTCAAACACCCTCAAACCCAAACTCTGGGATGTCAAGCCCTACCCCCTCCCCCCAGCCCCGAACCCCAAATTTTAGGATCAAACCCTCCAAATCCCAGATCCTGGGGTGTCAAACACTCCCCAATTCCCAAACGATGGGGTTAAATACCCCTGATTTTGCTGATGGAAAAAAAACTTCTTTTCAGGGTTGGACGACCTGGTTGCGACAGCGGAACCCTTCTAAAAGACGGATGCTAAGAGACATAACCGGTGCTGTGGGAACAGGATTGGGAATTCTAAATAGCATTGATTCAGAAGTATTAATGAACACATTGGCTGCCACCACTAGATTTGACCAAATTCCAACAACCACTGCAGTCGTCCTTCTTGGCCTTGGGAAGACATCAGCGCTTGCTATCAAACATATTACCAAGTTGGGAGGAAGCAAGCGTAAATGATCACAAATTGGTAATTGATGCACTCGGTGCCACACAAAAGAACGTTTCTTTAGCTCTCAGCTGTATCCAGGCTCAATTAGGGATGCAGTCGGTTGCTGCCTCGATTATAAGAGAAGGTGAAGAAGGCACTTTTCCTACTGAGATTCGGAAAATAGTTTGGGACAGTGCCGCTGATTTTGAAAAGGAATTCCAATCCCGGTGGAACCTAGTGAACTTTACCTATGACCCCATCACAAACATAGCCACAGCTTTGGTGTTAACCGTACGTGATGCCTCAAGTGCGTTTGGTATTCCCCATCATTGCACTAGGACTGGGACACATATGGAGCCACTGGGAATGTGCTGGGGGCAACTGGGACCACGCTGGGGGCAACTGGGGACAAGGGTGAGTGACTGGGGCCCTGCTGCGAGAGACTGGGATCATACTGGACTCATACTGGGATCTTACTGGGAGTGACTGGGACTATTCTGGGGGCAAGTGGGAGAACTGGGAAAACACTGGATGGCACTGGGAACAACGGGAACAGTGCTGGGGGCAAATTGTATCATAACGGGGAATGACTGTCAGCAACTGGGCTCCTGCTGGGAGCAGCCCCTGGCGGCCCCGGGAGCCCCGCACCCCTTTCCCGGCCATGCCGCCCCTCCAGCCCCAGCACCCCCCATTGCCGGGGTGCCGGCACTGCCAGGGGTCCCCCCATCTCGGGTTCCCCGCTGGGGCTTCTGGGGCTCTCCTCTCTCGGGGCTCCCGCTCAGGGCAGCCGCGGCTCTCCCGGGGATCCCCAAAACCGGTGTCCCCCCGACGGGGCTCTGCCGCCACCCACACTGGGATGCCCCGAAAACACCTCTCGGGGACCCCCCGATGTCCCCCCGAGGGCCAGCTGCGGCTCGGCTTTGGAGCCCTGCCAGCTCCAAACATCCCTCCCAAAGAACCCGAACCCAGGCACCCCCCAGGATATTTGGGCCGAGCTCCCCCTCCCTGGGCACCTGCGGGATGGGGGCGATGCTCCCGGGGTGCTGCGAGCTCAGGCAGCGCCAGGGCCACGCGATTCCTTCTCTCCTCTCCTCCGGCTGCTCCCTGCTGCCGCTGCGCCTCTTCCTCCCTCCCTCCTCCTCCTCCCCCGCTCCGGGATCCTGAACCATGAGGGGAAAGGAGCGAGGAAAGGGCAGAACCATGAGGGGAAAGGAGCGAGGAAAGGGCGGAACCGTGAGAGGAAAGGAGCGGGGCCAGGGGGACGCGCTGTCCTAAAAAAGCCCGGTTTGACCCAAAATCACCCAAAAGGGCATCAAATGCAGCCTACATCCACATGGTTCGGCCTGACACCAACCAAATGGGATTAAAAGTATCCAGAGGGCTCTAAAATCCAACCAAAGGGGCTTAAAACTGCCCCAAGTGTTTTATAGCCCTCAAGAAATGGCTTAAGATCACCCGTAAATCTTTCAAATGTGACTAAAATCCAGCCTGAAAGTATCTGGTCCAGCCTAAAATCATCCAAAGGTATCTAAAATCACCAAAATGTCCCTGACACCAACACAAGAAGACCTAAAATCACCCTAAAAAGGCTTGGTTCAACCTAAAATTGCCCAAAGCAGCAAAAAACCCTACTTAAATGCACCCAAAAGACACAAAAAAGGGACCTAAAATCACCCACACAGGATTAGGATTCACCCATATGGGCCCAGTTTTTCCTAAACTCACTCAAATGGGCCCCAGCCCCACCCACATGGGCCTAAAATCATCCAAAGGGGTCTGAAATCCCCCCTAAACCCCACCAGATTCGGCCTCAAATCAGCCACAGGGGCTGAAAATCCACCCGAAAAGGCTCGGGATCCCTGCAAGGGATCTGAAGCCCACCCTAAACCTGCCCGGTTCGGCCCAAAATCCCCCAAAGGGGCCGAGCCCGAGGCCGAGCCCGGGATCGGCTCCGGGGTCGCTCCGGGACCTCCGCGTTCGCTCCGGGCAGTTTTGGCCGCGGCCCCGGACGGGCCTGGGCGGGACCGGGAGGGACCAGGGAGGGCTCGGGAGGGGTTTGGGCATCTGGGGCTTTTTTGGGCTTTGGGGAATTGTGTTGGGAGTTTATGGGGAATTGTTGGGGTTTTTGGGGAGAATTATTGGGTTTGGAGGCAGTTGGGGGATTTTGGGGAGTTTGGATTTTGAGGGGTTTTCTTGGTGCTTTGAGTGGGAAGTTTTTTTCCTGGGGGTATTTGGGGGTTAATTGAAATTTTTTGTGTTTTCTTTAGAATTTTGGAAGGTTTTACTGGGATTTTGTGGGGATTTTGTGGGATCCTCTGGAATTATTTCTGGGTTTTATTGGGATTTTTAGGGGATTTGGAGGCAATTTATTGGAATTGTGGGGGCATTTAGTGGGATTCTTTGGGGATTTGGGTTTGTTAGGAATTTTAGTGGGGATTAGGGGGGGGTTTGTAGGTTTTTTCTAGGTTGTTGTCAAGATTTCTTTGGACTCGTGAGTATTTTGTGGGGCTTGTTGTGGTTTTGGAGACATTTTTGGGAGGATTTGTGGGGTTTAATTGGGATTTTGGGGGCTTTTATTGGGATTCGAGGGTGTTCTAATGGGAATTTGTGAAATTTAATGGCGATTTCATGGGGTTTATTGGGACTTTCAGGGGTTTAAACCAGATGTTGGTGCCTCTCAGCCCTTCCCCACACCCTGGGACAACTCCAAAGCCCCCCAAAATTCCACTAAAACCCCCCAAAATCCCCCAAAAATCCCAATTAAAAACTCCTAAACACCAAAGAATCCCACAAAATCCCAATGGAACCCACCAAAATTAAAAAAAAAAAAAAAAAAAAAAAAAAAAAACAAAAAAAAACGCCCAAAAATTTCAATAAACCCCCCAAAAAATAACCACCCCAAAACCCTAAAAAATCCCTAAAATCCAAAATCCTCAAAACCCACAAAACCCCCATAACCCCACAAACCCAGTAATTCTCTCCAAAATCCAATAATTCCCCCTAATCTCCCAACAAAATCCCCCAAAGCCCATACATGCCGCCAAAATCTCCCCAAAATCCCCCCAGAGCGCCCCAGACTCACCGGGGGCCGTCCTGGATCAGGGGGCACCGGCCGGTGGAACAGGAGCCACCTCAGGGGGCCCGCGGTGCTTTTTGGGGAGGGGGCACCATGGGAAACCCCCCAAAAATGGGGGGGGGGAACCCCTGTGGCACCCCCTCCCCAGAAAGCCCTCTCCCCCGGTTCAGGAATAGCCAAACTCAAGAAAATGTAAACCAGGCTTGACTTTCCAGAAATTATTTTTGGCCGGGTTTAGCTGCACCCTCCAGGCTCAGGATCACCGGTGTATTTGCAGGTTTTGCTCTGCATCATCAGCCTGCCCAGACTCTGCTCGGTGTTTCACAAATGGAGAAGACAATGGATATTGTGCCAAGCTTCCTTGCAAACAGCAACACCTGCATCAGCATGACAGAAAAGAAGGGAAAAAAAAAAAAAAAAGAAAATAATCAGCGGTTAGAACAGAGCCAGTGTCCCACCATCTTCCCCTCCACTGTTATTATAGAGGCAAACCTGGGCCTAAAGCTTCCACCTCTCAGTTCCTGATGCTGTTTGACTTCAGCCTTGACTCCCCCTGATCTACCTGACTGCCGTCCAAGTGGGGCTGGGGATGCTCAGCCTGGAAACAGGAGACACTGGGGAGGCCTCCCTGCAGCTCTGCAGGACTGGAAGGGTCCCACAGGAAAGACGGGGACAGTGTTCAGCCGGGCCCGTGGCAACAGGACAAGGGGGGATGGCTTTCAACTGCAGGAGGCTGATTGAAGTTGGATCTGAGGGAGCTGCTCTTTTACACGGAGGCTGCTGAGGCACTGGCCCAGGCTGTGGATGCCCCATCCTTGGCAACAGGGCTGTGAGCAGCATGGGCTGGGGAAGATTGCTCAGCTCGGAACAAGATGCTCTTTAGATCCACTGTGATGTCACAGATGTGATGTTCCAGCAGGAACTTCCAGCGTCCAGCAAAGAGCACAACACAACCACTGGCCCTTGTGTCAGCCCACCCTGTGCCAGCCCTCGTGCCAGCTCACCCTTCACCATGTTCCCTGTCACTCTTCTCGTCACCTGCGCCCTGATACTCCCATCAGTCCTGAAAGCTCTCTGTTGCCTGGATTTTGTCATCCGTCCCTGCAGGATGCTCACATTTGTCCTGAGGAAGGTACAGTGCCATTCCATGGAGGTGGACACCCCCCAGCTGCCCGGCTGGGCTGGAGTTCTGTGGGGATGGGGTGGGACAGGGACCCCACTCTGAGGTGTTGCTACCTCTGCAGGCTGTCACCGAGAGAGAGGACGAGATGGAGGTGGACATGCAGGCTGATAGAGAGGAGGACATGGAAGTGGATGGCGAAGAGAGTGGAGACAATGCGATGGAGGTGGACATGGAGATTGATACAGAGGAGGAGATGGAAGTGGATGGAGAAGAGAGTGGAGAGGAAGAGATGGAGGTGGACATGCAGATGGATACAGAGGAGGAGATGGAAGTGGATGGAGAAGAGAGTGGAGAGGAAGAGATGGAGGTGGACATGGAGATTGATACAGAGGAGGAGATGGAAGTGGATGGAGAAGAGACTGGAGAGGAAGAGATGGAGGTGGACATGCAGATGGATACAGAGGAGGAGATGGAAGTGGATGGAGAAGAGACTGGTGAAGAAGAGATGGAGGTAGATGTGGAAGAGGAGATGGACGTGGAAATGGAAGAGTACCTTGAGGACATGGACATTGATGAGAAAGATGAGGAAGAGGCCATGATCTTGGGATGAAGAGCAATACCAGCAGCAGGACAGGCATGTGGTCCCCACAGGCAGAGCTGCCAGGCTGGGACTGGGCTGGGTGGTCCCTGCTCAGGGATGTGGGACCCGGTGCATTGGGTTCTGGTGGCCATCCCCAGCCTGTGCTGCGCTTGCTGGGCCAGCCTGGGGGCACATGGAAGAGCCCTCTCTGCCTGATTGGAGTGACCGTGCCTCTTGCTTTTCCTCAAGGACCGATGGAGATCCCGGACAGAGATGCCACCCTTTTGTACATACGTTGTAGAGTTTGTTGTTGTCTTTAGGCTATAGGTTTTAGGGCTTCTTTTGTCTTCTGTAAATACGTTTCAGAGACTTTTGTTAGATATGTTCTTAGGTATATACGTTCCATAGAAAGTTGTTGTTACAAATATTCTTACAATGTAAATGTGTTCTGTGTTTTCTTTGCTGTTTTTCTGAAAATAAACAAGCTTTATTTTTCACACCCCAGTTCTCTTTCCATTTGCTTCAGGCACAGGTAGCATTTGCAAAGTTGTGGTTTCCGCTTGCTCCAGGTTCCCAGGGCTGGAGGTCAGTGGGGGCGCTGGCACAGCCACAAGCTTTTGTTTGGGGGCAATATTGGGAAGGGGGTGGGAGAGGGGGCACAGGGGGAGGTGGGACCCACTGAGGCTCCCCCAGGTCACCCCAGGACCCCCAGGCCCCGTCCCAGCCCCCCCAGTTCCCTCCACAGCCCCGGCTGAGGGGGGCTCAGCCCAGGAGCCGCCGTCGTTCGGGGCTCCCCCGAGGGCAGCCGCCAACGGGAGAGCTCCCGGCTCGGAGAGGCCCCAGCAGAGGAGGGGATCTTGTCCCTCCTCGAGGGCCCTGAAGGGTCTTCAGGCCCCTCTGAAGAGGAGTTTTTCTCTTTTTAGGGATGTTTGGGGGGACCTCACCCCTCCAAGGGTGTTTTTTCCTCCCCATTTTCAGGTGTTTGTGGGGCCACAGCCCCACAAGCCCCTTTTCAGGGGTGATCATGACAGCTTTAAGTGACATTTTTCTGGGGGACTCACTCCAAGCCGCTGTAGGGGATGTTTTGCCCCCCAGGGTGGATTTTTGGGGTTTAAGGGCCCCCGCTCTGGTCGGGTCCCACTCTAACTCCCCTGAAGAGGCCAACACCACTCCTGCTGATTCCGGCAGCGGAGCCCTAGGAGGGTTGTAAGAGTTGAAATTTTTAAATTTCATTTTTATTCTATTTTATTTAAATTCAAATTTATTGATTTTTAGTTTTATTATAACTCGTTGAGAGGACAGCAAGGACATTCAAGGGCAGGAACATTTTTTCCTGGCTGGTGACTGGAATTTCAGACCCTGGCAGTGTGTGCAGCACCACACAGACTGAGATCAAACATGGGCTGGGATCACCTGGACTGAGATCCTATGGACTGGGACCATATGGAATGGGACCATAGGGATCAGGACGGTACACACTGGGATAAACTGGGTTGAGATTCTATGGACTGGGACCACATCGACTGGGATTGCACAGACTGGGATCCCATGGACTGGGAAAAAGCATTGGCTACCATTGGCTACCATCCACATAGAAAGGTGGCCACCTCAAGTTGTCTTGATCCTTTTTGGGTGTCCCATCCCCCTCTTTCCCCCGCCTTCCCCATCGTTCCCCCAGTCCCCGCTCCCCTCCCCCGTGTTTGGTTTTGGGGGTTCCAGGCCCCTCCTGCTCCGTGGGGGGGTCCCGATCCCTCTTTGGTTTAATTTGGGGCCCCCAACCCCTTCTCACCGCGACCCCCGCGGCCGGGGGGGCTCTCAGCACCACCAGTGCCACCAGTCCGGCCCCAGCTGCCCCCGCACGCCCCATCCCCATCCCCAGGGTCACCTCCCCCCTCCCCAAATTCCGCTCCCGGGGAGCGCTGGGCGCTGCGGCTCCGCCTGGCGACTGAGGAGTCATCGAGAACAAGCGCTCTGATTGGCTAGAAATGGCCCCGCGCAGTCTCTGATTGGCTAGCGCATTGAGAAGCGCTGTGATCTGCCTGGCAACCGATGAGCAGCGCTATCGCAGGCGCTGATTGCCTGAAAATCGCCGGCCCGGCAACTGAGTTGTCAGCAGCGCCGCGCGCTCTGATTGGCCAGGAGCTGTTTTGGGGTGGGGCCGGGGGGAACTGGGGACCCCCAGGAGCCCCCCGGCTTTGGGGGTTTCCATCCCCCCTCGGCCCTCGGGGCGGCCCTAGGGCCACCCCAACACCCCCAAAGTGGGGAGGGTCCCCGGAGCCCTTTGGATCCCCCAAAAATGGGCTGGAAGCGGCAGGAGCCGCCCCACAAAGGGATTGAAGGGTCCGGTCCGGGAATGGGGGAGGCTCCGGGGATGGCTCCGATCCGGATCGGGGCGGGCTGGGATTGAGGGAGGGTCCGTTCAGCGACTGGGCAGGGGTCTGGGACTGGGTCAGGGGCTGGCATTGGGGAGGGTTTGGGAATTGGGGAGGGGTCTGGGATTGAGGGGATTGCTCCATCTCGGGATTGGGGCAGGGTCGCTCCCTGGGGGAGGGGTCCATTATTGGGCCAGGGCCTCTCCCCTTCCCGAGCCCAATCCCGTTCCTGATCCTGTTCCCGATCCCAATCCCATTCCCATTTCTGTTCCCGTTCCCGATCTCATTCCCGACCCCGATCCCACTCCCATTCCCGATCCCGATCCTGTTCCCAGTCCCGGTCCCGCTGCTGTTTCCAGGAAATGGCTCTGCTCTCAACCCCGACCCCAAACCCAGCGGGTCAAACACCCCAGATCCTGGGGTCAACTCCCCCCGACCCCAAATCCTGGGGGTTCAAACACTGGGGGGGTCAAACACCCTCAAACCCAAACTCTGGGATGTCAAGCCCTACCCCCCCCCCCCAGCCCAGAACCCCAAATTTTAGGATCAAACCCTCCAAATCCCAGATCCTGGGGTGTCAAACACTCCCCAATTC
The DNA here is from genome assembly GCF_031753505.1 of Anomalospiza imberbis. Lineage (NCBI taxonomy): Eukaryota > Metazoa > Chordata > Aves > Passeriformes > Viduidae > Anomalospiza > Anomalospiza imberbis. The sequence goes on along the minus strand of NW_027099512.1, from coordinate 153,555 downwards.
CCAAACGATGGGGTTAAATACCCCTGATTTTGCTGATGCAAAAAAATGTCTCAGAAATTCAGCCAGCTTGTTCACCTTTTTTGTCAACTTCTTTTCAGGGCTGGACGACCTGGTTGCGACAGCGGAACCCTTCTAAAAGACGGATGCTAAGAGACATAACCGGTGCTGTGGGAACAGGATTGGGAATTCTAAATAGCATTGATTCAGAAGTATTAATGAACACATTGGCTGCCACCACTAGATTTGACCAAATTCCAACAACCACTGCAGTCGTCCTTCTTGGCCTTGGGAAGACATCAGCGCTTGCTATCAAACATATTACCAAGTTGGGAGGAAGCAAGCGTAAATGATCACAAATTGGTAATTGATGCACTCGGTGCCACACAAAAGAACGTTTCTTTAGCTCTCAGCTGTATCCAGGCTCAATTAGGGATGCAGTCGGTTGCTGCCTCGATTATAAGAGAAGGTGAAGAAGGCATTTTTCCTACTGAGATTCGGAAAATAGTTTGGGACAGTGCCGCTGATTTTGAAAAGGAATTCCAATCCCGGTGGAACCTAGTGAACTTTACCTATGACCCCATCACAAACATAGCCACAGCTTTGGTGTTAACCGTACGTGATGCCTCAAGTGCGTTTGGTATTCCCCATCATTGCACTAGGACTGGAACACATATGGAGCCACTGGGAATGTGCTGGGGGCAACTGGGACCACGCTGGGGGCAACTGGGGACAAGGGTGAGTGACTGGGGCCCTGCTGGCAGAGACTGGGATCATACTGGACTCATACTGGGATCTTACTGGGAGTGACTGGGACTATTCTGGGGGCAAGTGGGAGAACTGGGAACACACGGGATGAAAGTGGGAACAACGGGAACAGTGCTGGGGGCAAATTGTATCATAATGGGGAGTGACTGGCAGCAACTGGGCTCCTGCTGGGAGCAGCCCCTGGCGGCCCCGGGAGCCCCGCACCCCTTTCCCGGCCATGCCGCCCCTCCAGCCCCAGCACCCCCCATTGCCGGGGTGCCGGCACTGCCAGGGGTCCCCCCCTCTCGGGTTCCCCGCTGGGGCTTCTGGGGCTCTCCTCTCTCGGGGCTCCCGCTCAGGGCAGCCGCGGCTCTCCCGGGGCTCCCCAAAACCGGTGTCCCCCCGATGGGGCTCTGCCGCCACCCACACTGGGATCCCCCAAAAACACCTCTCGGGGACCCCCCGATGTCCCCCCGAGGGCCAGCTGCGGCTCAGCTTTGGAGCCCTGCCAGCTCCAAACATCCCCCCCAAAAAAATCCCAAACCCAGGCACCCCCCAGGATATTTGGGCTGAGCTCCCCCTCCCTGGGCACCTGCGGGATGGGGGCGATGCTCCCGGGGTGCTGCGAGCTCAGGCAGTGCCAGGGCCACGCGATTCCTTCTCTCCTCTCCTCCGGCTGCTCCCTGCTGCCGCTGCGCCTCTTCCTCCCTCCCTCCTCCCCCTCCCCCGCTCCGGGATCCTGAACCATGAGGGGTGTCCTGGGGTGACAGGACATTTTCATGCTTTGTATCCCAATCGTGTATTCCTGTTCCCGTGCTCTCAGTTTGTTTTGTCTATAGCTGTGTCCCTCTCATGGCTGCTTGCTATGGCTTGCTGCTGCTAGCTTTAGGCCTGCTTCGCTTGCTCTGCTCGCTTGCTTTTTTTTTGTTTTTTTCTTTGCTTGCCTTATTTTGCCATTTTTCTATTTTTGTTTTTCCCTTCCTTCCTCCCCTTCCCTGAAGACATCGGACCTGCTTCGGACCTTGATTCGGGAACGTCAAGGAACTCCTCCGGAGTCTGCACTACAGAGAAGCTCAGCACCCTCCTCAGCAGACTGCCCAAGCCGTTCGGTCTCTCTCGGACTGGTGAAAACGTTTGTTGTCATCTCGGGCTGTTTTTTCTTGTGTTGGGGAGTGTTTTTTTGTTCTTGCTTAATAAACAAGTTTTTTCCACTTATCCTCCGAGGAAATTCCTCCCGAACCCGGTAGTGGGGAGGAGGGAGGAGTTGTGGAGGTTTGTTTCCTTTAAGGGGCTCCTTCGGAGATTTTCCCCTAATTTGTCCTAAACCAGGACAATATATTCTTTGGTGGCCTGTATGGGGAAATCGACCAGACAAAGTGGAAAAAACTTCATTCTAAATAATATTTTGGTCTCAATTGTTTCGTGGGTACATTGGTATGTCTGTTTTTGAAGTTATAATGTCATTTGGATTGAAAGCCTGCCTCTATTTCTGGTCATTAGGGTTTTTTGAAGTTTTAATACCTTTGTGGTCCCTAGGTTTATTTTCTTATCCAGAAATAGCTCCGGTATTGTCCCTAATGCGTAGCTTTTGTAGCAGAGGGGCACTAACCAGAATATTTATCGGGTTGGGCTTGGTTGTGATGATTTGCAAGAGGTTTATAAAAATGTTGTTATCGGTTCCAGGAATGTATGGTTCGTGGTTGTGGCTGTGTACTCAGTTTGTTAGGGGAGAAGCAGGGGAGGAGGCTTTTCAGCCTTTGCTTTCCTTCTTCTCCTCTGAATTATTTACATCTCTATTAGAAAATGTTTGGTTCTCCCTGACTGCCAAGGACACCATCTTTCTGGCATTTAATTTAGTAAGCTTTCTTTATACTGTCTGCAGTTTATATAAGATGAAGGCTGAAATTTCTAGAGGGGCTGGTGAGACTCCTGATTTAGGAGTAAAACCAAGGGTGAGGAGTCCTGAGTGGTGTGGGAAATGGGAGGATATGGGCCAAATTTTAAAGGAGTTTTCTGATCCTATAGTCTGGGACTTTCCATCTGAACAAATTCAGAACCCAGCTGAGGTGGTAAAGTACCTGAAAGAGAGGTGCCATGGTAACACTAAGGAGGAAAAGATCATTGCAGTGAGCTGGGCCCTGGCACATGCTTATCGCACCCTGCTAGACACTGTAGGGCAGCAGACAGAGGAAAGGGAACAGGGAGATAAGTTAGTTACTATCCCAGTCACTCAGGCTGCAGCCAACATCCCAGGCTCCAGGCCAGTAGTTAAACCAGAGAGTAAGCCTCAACCAGTGGCTGTTGCTGCTAATACAAGAGGTGGAAAGTGCAAAAGCAAGACTGACCGAAGGGTGGAGGATGATGATGATGATCCAAGAGAAGGACCATCACCAAAATCAGAAACCACACCAAATGGCACAGATTCCGGAGCCAATATTGATTCCTTCTCCCTGAAGGACCTTCGAGGCTTAAGGAAGGATTATAGGCGACAGCCCGATGAATCTATAATTAGTTGGCTAGTCCGCCTTTGGGATGCAGCAGGGGAGGCTACCATTCTGGATGGCACTGAAGCGAGGCATTTGGGATCCCTGTCACACGATCCTGTGATCGACCAAGGCATGATGAGAGGGGCTAGCCCTCACAGCCTCTGGGAACGGGTCCTGGACAGCGTAGCACAAAGATACCTGTGTGCAGATGACCTCTATATTCAGCAGACACGGTGGAAGACCATAGAACAGGGGATCCAACGCCTGAGGGAGATGGCAGTGGTAGAGGTCATTTTTTTCAGATGACATAACAACTAGGAATCCAGACTTCGTACCGTGTACACCTGTAATGTAGAAGAAACTTGTGCGACTTGGGCCACCTGAATACGCTTCTGCTCTAGCAATAATGAAGCGGGATGAGGTATATGAGACTGTACTCGATATGGCGAAGAAGCTTCGAGCATATGCGGATGCTGTACATGGCCCGACTCATGCCAGAATTGCAGCTGTGGAAACACGACTGCAGAAATTAGAAGACAAAATAGAGGAAAGTCGTGAGAAACTCAGGGAAGAGATTAAGGAGGACCTCCTCCAAATCTCAGCTGTACAAATTAGACGCCCTGGTATCCAACGCAAACGTTCCATTGTTGGGGAGAGAAGGTACACCCCACGAGCTGAGTTGTGGTTCTTCTTACGTGAGTCTGGAGAAAACATGAGGAGATGGGATGGGAAGTCTACTGCTGCTCTGGCACAACGGGTGCGTGAATTGAAGGAAGGTAAGAAAAGGGAAGCAGCTCCAGTTGCCCGTAGTCGAATTGTCAGGCATAATGATGACGATGATTTGTCGGATCCCCTGGAAGGAACCTCCAAGACATATGTCTCTGGAAAGAAGGATAACCAGGCTTAGAGGGGCCCTGCCTCTAGCCAGGTAGAGGTTAGGGAAAATCGAATCTTTTGGACGGTGTGGGTTCTATGGCCTGGCACATCAGAGCCACAGAAATACAGAGCTTTGGTTGATACTGGTTCGCAGTGTACCTTAATGCCTTCAGGACATGTGGGAACAGAACGTATTTCCATTGCCGGGGTGACGGGGGGATCACAAGAATTGACTCTGATGGAAGCTGAAGTAAGCCTGACCGGGAAGGAGTGGCACAAACATCCAATTGTGACTGGCCCCGAGGCTCCGTGTATTCTGGGCATAGACTATCTCAGGAGTGGCTACTACAAAGACCCTAAGGGACTCAGGTGGGCTTTTGGAATAGCTGCTGTGGAGGCAGAGGGCATTAAGAAATTGAACACCTTGCCTGGATTGTCAGAGAACCCATCTGCAGTAGGACTCCTGAAGGTAGAAGAGCAACAAGTACCTGTTGCCACCTCGACAGTGCATCGCCGGCAGTATCGAACAAATCGAGATGCTGTGATCCCCATTCACAAGATGATTCGAGAGTTAGAGAGCCAAGGGGTGGTTAGTAAAACCCACTCACCTTTCAACAGTCCCATTTGGCCTGTACGTAAATCTGAAGGAGAATGGAGATTGACCGTGGATTACCGTGCATTGAATGAAGTGACACCACCACTGAGCGCTGCTGTGCCGGATATGCTGGAACTCCAGTACGAGCTGGAATCCAAGGCAGCAAAGTGGTACGCCACAATCGATATTGCCAATGCATTTTTCTCCATCCCCCTGGCTACAGAATGCAGGCCTCAGTTTGCTTTCACCTGGAGGGGCGTGCAGTACACCTGGAACCGACTGCCCCAGGGGTGGAAGCACAGTCCCACCATCTGTCATGGACTGATCCAGACTACACTAGAAAAGGGTGAGGCTCCAGAACATTTGCAGTACATTGATGATATCATTGTGTGGGGAAACACAGCAGCAGAAGTGTTCGAGAAAGGAGAGAAAATCATCCAAATTCTCCTGGAAGCCGGCTTTGCCATTAAGAAAAGTAAAGTTAAGGGACCAGCTCGGGAGATCCAGTTCCTGGGGGTGAAGTGGCAAGATGGGCGGCGCCAGATTCCTACCGATGTCATCAACAAAATCACAGCTATGTCCCCACCAACCAATAAGAAGGAAACACAAGCTTTCTTAGGTGCTATAGGTTTCTGGAGGATGCATATTCCTGAGTATAGTCAGATTGTGAGCCCTCTTTACTTGATTACTCGTAAGAAGAACGATTTCCATTGGGGCCCTGAGCAGCAACAAGCTTTTGCCCAGATCAAGCAGGAAATTGCCCATGCAGTAGCCCTTGGCCCAGTCAGGACGGGACCAGATGTGAAGAACATGCTCTATTCTGCAGCCGGGAACCATGGCCTGTCCTGGAGCCTTTGGCAGAAGGTGCCTGAGGAGACCCGAGGCCGACCACTGGGATTCTGGAGTCGGAGCTACAGAGGGTCTGAAAGTAACTACACCCCAACGGAGAAGGAAATCTTGGCTGCTTATGAAGGAGTCCAAGCTGCTTCAGAGGTGATTGGTACTGAAGTACAACTCTTCCTGGCACCTCGACTACCCGTGCTGGGGTGGATGTTTAGAGGAAAGGTTCCCTCCACCCACCATGCCACCAGTGCTACATGGAGCAAGTGGATTGCCCTCATCACACAGCGTGCCCAAATTGGGAAACTAAATCGTCCTGGGATTTTGGAGGTAATTACAAATTGGCCTGAGGGTGAAAACTTCAGGCTCACTGGTGAAGAGGGAGAAGAGCAAGTGACCCGTGCCGAAGAAGCTCTACCGTATAACCAACTGCCGGCAGAAGACATACATTACGCTCTTTTTACTGATGGTTCCTGTCGCCTCGTAGGAATGAACCGGAAGTGGAAAGCAGCCGTATGGAGCCCCACACGACAGGTTGCACAAGCTATAGAAGGAGAAGGTGGATCGAGTCAACTTGCGGAACTCAAAGCTGTTCAATTGGCCCTGGACATTGCTGAAGCAGAGAAGTGGCCAAAACTTTACCTTTATACTGATTCCTGGATGGTAGCCAATGCTCTGTGGGGATGGCTGAAGAGATGGAAGAAGGCGAACTGGCAGCGCAGAGGAAAACCAATTTGGGCTGCTGAAGAATGGAAAGACATCGCTACCCGGCTAGAGAAACTACCTGTGAAGGTTCGCCATGTAGATGCCCATGTCCCCAGAAGCAGGGCTAATGAGGAGCAGCAAAACAATCAGCAGGTAGATCAGGCCGCAAAGATAGGGGAGTTGAAGATAGATCTTGACTGGGAGCACAAAGGAGAGCTGTTCCTAGCACGATGGGCCCATGATGCCTCAGGCCACCAGGGTAGAGATGCCACCTATAAGTGGGCACGAGACCGAGGGGTGGATCTAACCATGGACAGCATTTCTCAGGTTATCCATGACTGTGAGACGTGTGCCGCCATTAAGCAGGCTAAGCGGGTGAAGCCCCTCTGGTATGGGGGGCGGTGGTCCAAGTACAAGTATGGGGAGGCTTGGCAAATTGATTACATCACACTGCCTCAAACCCGCCAAGGCAAGCGCCACGTACTAACCATGGTAGAAGCCACTACGGGATGGTTGGAAACCTACCCCGTGTCTCATGCTACAGCCCGCAACACCATTCTGGGCCTTGAAAAGCAGGTCCTTTGGAGGCATGGTACTCCTGAAAGGATTGAGTCAGACAATGGGACTCATTTTAAAAATAATCTTATTAACACCTGGGCTAGGGAACATGGCATTGAGTGGGTGTACCACATCCCCTACCATGCACCAGCTGCAGGTAAAGTGGAGAGATACAATGGATTGTTAAAAACCACTTTGAAAGCATTGGGTGGGGAGTCTTTCAAGAACTGGGAGCAGTATTTAGCAAGGGCCACCTGGTTAGTTAACACTCAGGGTTCCACCAACAGAGCAGGTCCTGCCCAGTCTGAGCCCCTTAATATAGTCGATGGAGATAAAGTCCCAGTGGCCCATATCAGAGGTTTGTTGGGGAAGACGGTATGGATTAATCCTGCTTCGAGTACAGGCAAACCCATTCGTGGGATTGTCTTTGCCCAAGGACCAGGTTATACCTGGTGGATAATGCAGAAAGATGGGACAACCCATTGTGTACCTCAGGGAGATCTGATTGTGGGATGATATCATTATTTGCTGAACGTTACCACCATTGTCTGTACGTTAGATCATACAGACATGAGACAGAAGGAAACGTGAAAGTGTCAAAGGTCTGAGCAAGTAAGATGGAAGGAAATGTGTTAAGTGTGGAAGGTTTGAGCACGTGAGATGAAAGGTTTTACATTGTGTTCATTAACATGTTCACGATATGGGATAAGGGGTGGAATGTCCTGGGGTGACAGGACATTTTCATGCTTTGTATCCCAATCGTGTATTCCTGTTCCCGTGCTCTCAGTTTGTTTTGTCTATAGCCGTGTCCCTCCCCCGGCTTGCTTGCTATGGCTTGCTGCTGCTAGCTTTAGGCCTGCTTCGCTTGCTCTGCTCGCTTGCTTTTTTTTTGTTTTTTTCTTTGCTTGCCTTATTTTGCCATTTTTCTATTTTTGTTTTTCCCTTCCTTCCTCCCCTTCCCTGAAGACATCGGACCTGCTTCGGACCTTGATTCGGGAACGTCAAGGAACTCCTCCGGAGTCTGCACTACAGAGAAGCTCAGCACCCTCCTCAGCAGACTGCCCAAGCCGTTCGGTCTCTCTCGGACTGGTGAAAACGTTTGTTGTCATCTCGGGCTGTTTTTTCTTGTGTTGGGGAGTGTTTTTTTGTTCTTGCTTAATAAACAAGTTTTTTCCATTTATCCTCCGAGGAAATTCCTCCCGAACCCAGTAGTGGGGAGGGGGGACGAGTTGTGGAGGTTTGTTTCCTTTAAGGGGCTCCTTCCGAGATTTTCCCCTAATTTGTCCTAAACCAGGACAAGGGGAAAGGAGCGAGGAAAGGGCAGAACCGTGAGAGGAAAGGAGCGGGGCCAGGGGGACGCGCTGTCCTAAAAAAGCCCGGTTTGACCCAAAATCACCCAAAAGGGCATCAAATGCAGCCTACATCCACATGGTTCGGCCTGACATCAACCAAATGGGATTAAAAGTATCCAGAGGGCTCTAAAAATCCAACCAAAGGGGCTTAAAACTGCCCCAAGTGTTTTATAGCCCTCAAGAAATGGCTTAAGATCACCTGTAAATCTTTCAAATGTGACTAAAATCCACCCTGAAAGTATCTGGTCCAGCCTAAAATCATCCAAAGGTATCTAAAATCACCAAAATGTCCCTGACACCAACACAAGAAGACCTAAAATCACCCTAAAAAGGCTTGGTTCAACCTAAAATTGCCCAAAGCAGCAAAAAAACCCTACTTAAATGCACCCAAAATACACAAAAAAGGGACCTAAAATCACCCACACAGGATTAGGATTCACCCATATGGGCCCAGTTTTTCCTAAACTCACCCAAATGGGCCCCAGCCCCACCCCCATGGGCCTAAAATCATCCAAAGGGGTCTGAAATCCCCCCTAAACCCCACCAGATTCGGCCTCAAATCAGCCACAGGGGCTGAAAATCCACCCGAAAAGGCTCGGGATCCCCGCAAGGGATCTGAAGCCCACCCTAAACCTGCCCGGTTCGGCCCAAAATCCCCCAAAGGGGCCGAGCCCGAGGCCGAGCCCGGGATCGGCTCCGGGGTCGCTGCGGGACCTCCGCGTCCGCTCCGGGCAGTTTTGGCCGCGGCCCCGGACGGGCCTGGGCGGGACCGGGAGGGACCAGGGAGGGCTCGGGAGGGGTTTGGGCATCTGGGGCTTTTTTGGGCTTTTGGGAATTGTGTTGGGAGTTTACAGGGAATTGTTGGGGTTTTTGGGGAGAATTATTGGGTGTGGGGGTGTTTGGGAATTTTGGGAGTTTGGATTTTGAGGGGTTTTCTTGGTGCTTTGAGTGGGAAGTTGTTTTCCTGGGGGTATTTGGGGGTTAATTGAAATTTTTTGTGTTTTCTTTTGAATTTTGGAAGGTTTTACTGGGATTTTGTGGGGATTTTGTGGGATCCTCTGGAATTATTTCTGGGTTTTATTGGGATTTTTAGGGGATTTGGAGGCATTTTATTGGAATTGTTGGGGCATTTAGTGGGATTCTTTGGGGATTTGGGTTTTTTAGTTATTTTAGTGGGGATTTGGGGGGGCTTGTGGGTTTTTTTGGGTGTTGCCAAGATTTCTTTGGGTCTCGTGAGGATTTTGTGGGGCTTGTTGTGGTTTTGGAGACATTTTTGGCGGGATTTGTGGGGTTTAATTGGGATTTTGTGGGCTTTTATTGGGATTCGAGGGTATTCTAATGGGAATTTGTGAAATTTAATTGCGATTTCATGGGGTTTATTGGGACTTTCAGGGGTTTAAACCAGATGTTGGTGCCTCTCAGCCCTTCCCCACACCCTGGGACAACTCCAAAGCCCCCCAAAATTCCACTAAAACCCCCCAAAATCCCCCAAAAATCCCAATTAATAACTCCTAAACACCAAAGAATCCCACAAAATCCCAGTGGAACCCACCAAAATTAAAAAAAAAAAACCTCCCAAAAATTTCAATAAACCCCCCAAAAAATAACCACCCCAAAACCCTAAAAATCCCCAAAATCCAAAATCCTCAAATCCCACAAAACCCCCATAACCCCACAAACCCAGTAATTCTCTCCAAAATCCAATAATTCCCCCTAATCTCCCAACAAAATCCCCCAAAATCCCCCCAGAGCGCCCCAGACTCACCGGGGGCAGTCCTGGATCAGGGGGCACCGGCCGGTGGAACAGGAGCCACCTCAGGGGGCCCGCGGTGCTTTTTGGGGAGGGGGCACCATGGGAGACCCCCCAAAAACGGGGGAGGGGAACCCCTGTGGTACCCCCTCCCCCGAATGCCCTCTCCCCCAGTTCAGGGATAGCCAAACTCAAGAAAATGTAAACCAGGCTTGACTTTCCAGAAATTATTTTTGGCCGGGTTTAGCTGCATCCTCCAGGCTCAGGATCACCGGTGTATTTGCAGGTTTTGCTCTGCATCATCAGCCTGCCCAGACTCTGCTCGGTGTTTCACAAATGGAGAAGACAATGGATAATGTGCCAAGCTTCCTTGCAAACAGCAACACCTGCATCAGCATGACAGAAAAGAAAAAAAAAAAAAAGGAAAATAATCAGCGGTTAGAACAGAGCCAGTGTCCCACCATCTTCCCCTCCACTGTTATTATAGAGGCAAACCTGGGCCTAAAGCTTCCACCTCTCAGTTCCTGATGCTGTTTGACTTCAGCCTTGACTCCCCCTGATCTACCTGACTGCCGTCCAAGTGGGGCTGGGGATGCTCAGCCTGGAAACAGGAGACACTGGGGAGGCCTCCCTGCAGCTCTGCAGGACTGGAAGGGTCCCACAGGAAAGACGGGGACAGTGTTCAGCCGGGCCCGTGGCAACAGGACAAGGGGGGATGGCTTTCAACTGCAGGAGGCTGATTGAAGTTGGATCTGAGGGAGCTGCTCTTTTACACGGAGGCTGCTGAGGCACTGGCCCAGGCTGTGGATGCCCCATCCTTGGCAACAGGGCTGTGAGCAGCATGGGCTGGGGAAGATTGCTCAGCTCGGAACAAGATGCTCTTTAGATCCACTGTGATGTCACAGATGTGATGTTCCAGCAGGAACTTCCAGCGTCCAGCAAAGAGCACAACACAACCACTGGCCCTTGTGTCAGCCCACCCTGTGCCAGCCCTCGTGCCAGCTCACCCTTCACCATGCTCCCGGTCACTCTTCTCGTCACCTGCGCCCTGATACTCCCATCAGTCCTGAAAGCTCTCTGTTGCCTGGATTTTGTCATCCGTCCCTGCAGGATGCTCACATTTGTCCTGAGGAAGGTACAGTGCCATTCCATGGAGGTGGACACCCCCCAGCTGCCCGGCTGGGCTGGAGTTCTGTGGGGATGGGGTGGGACAGGGACCCCACTCTGAGGTGTTGCTACCTCTGCAGGCTGTCACCGAGAGAGAGGACGAGATGGAGGTGGACATGCAGGCTGATAGAGAGGAGGACATGGAAGTGGATGGAGAAGAGAGTGGAGACAATGCGATGGAGGTGGACATGGAGATTGATACAGAGGAGAAGATGGAAGTGGATGGAGAAGAGAGTGGAGAGGAAGAGATGGAGGTGGACATGCAGATGGATACAGAGGAGGAGATGGAAGTGGATGGAGAGGAGACTGGAGAGGAAGAGATGGAGGTGGACATGGAGATTGTTACAGAGGAGGAGATGGAAGTGGATGGAGAAGAGACTGGAGAGGAAGAGATGGAGGTGGACATGCAGATGGATACAGAGGAGGAGATGGAAGTGGATGGAGAAGAGACTGGTGAAGAAGAGATGGAGGTAGATGTGGAAGAGGAGATGGACGTGGAAATGGAAGAGTACCTTGAGGACATGGACATTGAACAGAAAGATGAGGAAGAGGCCATGATCTTGGGATGAAGAGCAATACCAGCAGCAGGACAGGCATGTGGTCCCCACAGGCAGAGCGGGTCCCCTGCTGCCAGGCTGGGACTGGGCTGGGTGATCCCTGCTCAGGGATGTGGGACCCGGTGCATTGGGTTCTGGTGGCCATCCCCAGCCTGTGCTGCGCTTGCTGGGCCAGCCTGGGGGCACATGGAAGAGCCCTCTCTGCCTGATTGGAGTGACCGTGCCTCTTGCTTTTCCTCAAGGACCGATGGAGATCCCGGACAGATATGCCACCCTTTTGTACATGCGTTGTAGAGTTTGTTGTTGTCTTTAGGCTATAGGTTTTAGGGCTTCTTTTTGTCTTCTGTAAATACGTTTCAGAGACTTTTGTTAGATATGTTCTTAGGTATATACGTTCCATAGATAGTTGTTGTTACAAATATTCTTACAATGTAAATGTGTTCTGTGTTTTCTTTGCTGTTTTTCTGAAAATAAACAAGCTTTATTTTTCACACCCCAGTTCTCTTTCCATTTGCTTCAGGCACAGGTAGCATTTGCAAAGTTGTGGTTTCCGCTTGCTCCAGGTTCCCAGGGCTGGAGGTCAGTGGGGGCGCTGGCACAGCCACAAGCTTTTGTTTGGGGGCAATATTGGGAAGGGGGTGGGAGAGGGGGCACAGGGGGAGGTGGGACCCACTGAGGCTCCCCCAGGTCACCCCAGGACCCCCAGGCCCCGTCCCAGCCCCCCCAGTTCCCTCCACAGCCCCGGCTGAGGGGGGCTCAGCCCAGGAGCCGCCGTCGTTCGGGGCTCCCCCGAGGGCAGCCGCCAACGGGACAGCTCCCGGCTCGGAGAGGCCCCAGCAGAGGAGGGGATCTTGTCCCTCCTTGAGCGCCCTGAAGGGTCTTCAGGCCCCTCTGAAGAGGAGTTTTTCTCTTTTTAGGGATGTTTGGGGGGACCTCACCCCTCCAAGGGTGTTTTTTCCTCCCCATTTTCAGGTGTTTGTGGGGCCACAGCCCCACAAGCCCCTTTTCAGGGGTGATCATGACAGCTTTAAGTGACATTTTTCTGGGGGACTCACTCCAAGCCGCTGTAGGGGATGTTTTGCCTATCTAGGGTGGATTTTTGGGGTTTAAGGGCCCCCGCTCTGGTCGGGTCCCACTCTAACTCCCCTGAAGAGGCCAACACCACTCCTGCTGATTCCGGCAGCGGAGCCCTAGGAGGGTTGTAAGAGTTGAAATTTTTAAATTTCATTTTTATTCTATTTTATTTAAGTTAAAATTTATGGATTTTTAGTTTTATTCTAACTCGTTGAGAGGACAGCAAGGACATTCAAGGGCAGGAACATTTTTTCCTGGCTGGTGACTGGAATTTCAGACCCTGGCAGTGTGTGCAGAACCACACAGACTGGGATCAAACATGGGCTGAGATCACCTGGACTGAGATCCTATGGACTGGGACCATATGGAATGGGACCATAGGGATCAGGACGGTACACACTGGGATAAACTGGGTTGAGATTATATGGACTGGGACCACATCGACTGGGATTGCACAGACTGGGATCCCATGGACTGGGAAAAAGCATTGGCTACCATTGGCTACCATCCACATAGAAAGGTGGCCACCTCAAGTTGTCTTGATCCTTTTTGGGTGTCCCATCCCCCTCTTTCCCCCGCCTTCCCCATCGTTCCCCCAATCCCCGCTCCCCTCCCCCGTGTTTGGTTTTGGGGGTTCCAGGCCCCTCCTGCTCCGTGGGGGGGTCCCGATCCCTCTTTGGTTTAATTTGGGGCCCCCAACCCCTTCTCACCGCGACCCCCGCGGCCGGGGGGGCTCTCAGCACCACCAGTGCCACCAGTCCGGCCCCAGCTGCCCCCGCACGCCCCATCCCCATCCCCAGGGTCACCTCCCCCCTCCCCAAATTCCGCTCCCGGGGAGCGCTGGGCGCTGCGGCTCCGCCTGGCGACTGAGGAGTCATCGAGAACAAGCGCTCTGATTGGCTAGAAATGGCCCCGCGCAGTCTCTGATTGGCTAGCGCATTGAGAAGCGCTGTGATCTGCCTGGCAACCGATGAGCAGCGCTATCGCAGGCGCTGATTGCCTGAAAATCGCCGGCCCGGCAACTGAGTTGTCAGCAGCGCCGCGCGCTCTGATTGGCCAGGAGCTGTTTTGGGGTGGGGCCGGGGGGAACTGGGGACCCCCAGGAGCCCCCCGGCTTTGGGGGTTTCCATCCCCCCTCGGCCCTCGGGGCGGCCCTGGGGCCACCCCAACACCCCCAAAGTGGGGAGGGTCCCCGGAGCCCTTTGGATCCCCCAAAAATGGGCTGGAAGCGGCAGGAGCCGCCCCAAAAAGGGATTGAAGGCTCCGGTCCGGGAATGGGGGAGGCTCCGGGGATGGCTCCGATCCGGATCGGGGCGGGCTGGGATTGAGGGAGGGTCCGTTCAGCGACTGGGGAGGGGTCTGGGATTGAGGGGATTGGTCCATCTCGGGATTGGGGCAGGGTCGCTCCCTGGGGGAGGGGTCCATTATTGGGCCAGGGCCTCTCCCCTTCCCGAGCCCAATCCCGTTCCTGATCCTGTTCCCGATCCCAATCCCATTCCCATTTCTGTTCCCGTTCCCGATCTCATTCCCGACCCCGATCCCACTCCCATTCCCGATCCCGATCCTGTTCCCAGTCCCGGTCCCGCCGCTGTTTCCAGGAAATGGCTCTGCTCTCAACCCCGACCCCAAACCCAGCGGGTCAAACACCCCAGATCCTGGGGTCAACTCTCCCCGACCCCAAATCCTGACGGTTCAAACACTGGGGGGGTCAAACACCCTCAAACCCAAACTCTGGGATGTCAAGCCCTACCCCCCCCCCCCCCAGCCCCAAACCCCAAATTTTAGGATCAAACCCTCCAAATCCCAGATCCTGGGGTGTCAAACACTCCCCAGTTCCCAAACAATGGGGTTAAATACCCCTGATTTTGCTGATGCAAAAAAATGTCTCAGAAATTCAGCCAGCTTGTTCACCTTTTTTGTCAACTTCTTTTCAGGGCTGGACGACCTGGTTGCGACAGCGGAACCCTTCTAAAAGACGGATGCTAAGAGACATAACCGGTGCTGTGGGAACAGGATTGGGAATTCTAAATAGCATTGATTCAGAAGTATTAATGAACACATTGGCTGCCACCACTAGATTTGACCAAATTCCAACAACCACTGCAGTCGTCCTTCTTGGCCTTGGGAAGACATCAGCGCTTGCTATCAAACATATTACCAAGTTGGGAGGAAGCAAGCGTAAATGATCACAAATTGGTAATTGATGCACTCGGTGCCACACAAAAGAACGTTTCTTTAGCTCTCAGCTGTATCCAGGCTCAATTAGGGATGCAGTCGGTTGCTGCCTCGATTATAAGAGAAGGTGAAGAAGGCATTTTTCCTACTGAGATTCGGAAAATAGTTTGGGACAGTGCCGCTGATTTTGAAAAGGAATTCCAATCCCGGTGGAACCTAGTGAACTTTACCTATGACCCCATCACAAACATAGCCACAGCTTTGGTGTTAACCGTACGTGATGCCTCAAGTGCGTTTGGTATTCCCCATCATTGCACTAGGACTGGAACACATATGGAGCCACTGGGAATGTGCTGGGGGCAACTGGGACCACGCTGGGGGCAACTGGGGACAAGGGTGAGTGACTGGGGCCCTGCTGGGAGAGACTGGGATCATACTGGACTCATACTGGGATCTTACTGGGAGTGACTGGGACTATTCTGGGGGCAAGTGGGAGAACTGGGAACACACGGGATGAAAGTGGGAACAACGGGAACAGTGCTGGGGGCAAATTGTATCATAATGGGGAGTGACTGGCAGCAACTGGGCTCCTGCTGGGAGCAGCCCCTGGAGGCCCTGGGAGCCCCGCACCCCTTTCCCGGCCATGCCGCCCCTCCAGCCCCAGCACCCCCCATTGCCGGGGTGCCGGCACTGCCAGGGGTCCCCCCCTCTCGGGTTCCCCGCTGGGGCTTCTGGGGCTCTCCTCTCTCGGGGCTCCCGCTCAGGGCAGCCGCGGCTCTCCCGGGGCTCCCCAAAACCGGTGTCCCCCCGACGGGGCTCTGCCGCCACCCACACTGGGATCCCCCGAAAACACCTCTCGGGGACCCCCCGATGTCCCCCCGAGGGCCAGCTGCGGCTCGGCTTTGGAGCCCTGCCAGCTCCAAACATCCCTCCCAAAGAACCCGAACCCAGGCACCCCCCAGGATATTTGGGCCGAGCTCCCCCTCCCTGGGCACCTGCGGGATGGGGGCGATGCTCCCGGGGTGCTGCGAGCTCAGGCAGCGCCAGGGCCACGCGATTCCTTCTCTCCTCTCCTCCGGCTGCTCCCTGCTGCCGCTGCGCCTCTTCCTCCCTCCCTCCTCCTCCTCCCCCGCTCCGGGATCCTGAACCATGAGGGGAAAGGAGCGAGGAAAGGGCAGAACCGTGAGGGGAAAGGAGCGAGGAAAGGGCGGAACCGTGAGGGGAAAGGAGCGGGGCCAGGGGGACGCGCTGTCCTAAAAAAGCCCGCTTTGACCCAAAATCACCCAAAAGGGCATCAAATGCAGCCTACATCCACATGGTTCGGCCTGACACCAACCAAATGGGATTAAAAGTATCCAGAGGGCTCTAAAATCCAACCAAAGGGGCTTAAAACTGCCCCAAGTGTTTTATAGCCCTCAAGAAATGGCTTAAGATCACCCGTAAATCTTTCAAATGTGACTAAAATCCACCCTGAAAGTATCTGGTCCAGCCTAAAATCATCCAAAGGTATCTAAAATCACCAAAATGTCCCTGACACCAACACAAGAAGACCTAAAATCACCCTAAAAAGGCTTGGTTCAACCTAAAATTGCCCAAAGCAGCAAAAAAACCCCTACTTAAATGCACCCAAAAGACACAAAAAAGGGACCTAAAATCACCCACACAGGATTAGGATTCACCCATATGGGCCCAGTTTTTCCTAAACTCACCCAAATGGGCCCCAGCCCCACCCCCATGGGCCTAAAATCATCCAAAGGGGTCTGAAATCCCCCCTAAACCCCACCAGATTCGGCCTCAAATCAGCCACAGGGGCTGAAAATCCACCCGAAAAGGCTCGGGATCCCCGCAAGGGATCTGAAGCCCACCCTAAACCTGCCCGGTTCGGCCCAAAATCCCCCAAAGGGGCCGAGCCCGAGGCCGAGCCCGGGATCGGCTCCGGGGTCACTCCGGGACCTCTGCGTCCGCTCCGGGCAGTTTTGGCCGCGGCCCCGGACGGGCCTGGGCGGGACCGGGAGGGACCAGGGAGGGCTCGGGAGGGGTTTGGGCATCTGGGGCTTTTTTGGGCTTTTGGGAATTGTGTTGGGAGTTTACAGGGAATTGTTGGGGTTTTTGGGGAGAATTATTGGGTGTGGGGGTGTTTGGGAATTTTGGGAGTTTGGATTTTGAGGGGTTTTCTTGGTGCTTTGAGTGGGAAGTTGTTTTCCTGGGGGTATTTGGGGGTTAATTGATTTTTTTTTGTGTTTTCTTTTGAATTTTGGAAGGTTTTACTGGGATTTTGTGGGGATTTTGTGGGATCCTCTGGAATTATTTCTGGGTTTTATTGGGATTTTTAGGGGATTTGGAGGCATTTTATTGGAATTGTTGGGGCATTTAGTGGGATTCTTTGGGGATTTGGGTTTTTCAGTTATTTTAGTGGGGATTTGGGGGGGCTTGTGGGTTTTTTTGGGTGTTGCCAAGATTTCTTTGGGTCTCGTGAGGATTTTGTGGGGCTTGTTGTGGTTTTGGAGACATTTTTGGGGGGATTTGTGGGGTTTAATTGGGATTTTGTGAGCTTTTTTTGGGATTCGAGGGTGTTCTAATGGGAATTTGTGAAATTTAATTGCGATTTCATGGGGTTTATTGGGACTTTCAGGGGTTTAAACCAGATGTTGGTGCCTCTCAGCCCTTCCCCACACCCTGGGACAACTCCAAAGCCCCCCAAAATTCCACTAAAACCCCCCAAAATCCCCCAAAAATCCCAATTAAAAACTCCTAAACACCAAAGAATCCCACAAAATCCCAGTGGAACCCACCAAAATTAAAAAAAAAAAAAAAAAAACTCCCAAAAATTTCAATAAACCCCCCAAAAAATAACCACCCCAAAACCCTAAAAAATCCCCAAAATCCAAAATCCTCAAATCCCACAAAACCCCCATAACCCCACAAACCCAGTAATTCTCTCCAAAATCCAATAATTCCCCCTAATCTCCCAACAAAATCCCCCAAAGCCCATACATGCTGCCAAAATCCCCCCAAAATCCCCCCAGAGCGCCCCAGACGCACCGGGGGCAGTCCTGGATCAGGGGGCACCGGCCGGTGGAACAGAAGCCGCTTCAGGGGGCCCGCGGAGCTTTTTGGGGAGGGGGCACCATGGGAGACCCCCCAAAAACGGGGAAGGGGAACCCCTGTGGTACCCCCTCCCCCGAATGCCCTCTCCCCCGGTTCAGGAATAGCCAAACTCAAGAAAATGTAAACCAGGCTTGACTTTCCAGAAATTTTTTTTGGCCGGGTTTAGCTGCATCCTCCAGGCTCAGGATCACCGGTGTATTTGCAGGTTTTGCTCTGCATCATCAGCCTGCCCAGACTCTGCTCGGTGTTTCACAAATGGAGAAGACAATGGATAATGTGCCAAGCTTCCTTGCAAACAGCAACACCTGCATCAGCATGACAGAAAAGAAGGGAAAAAAAAAAAAAAGAAAATAATCAGCGGTTAGAACAGAGCCAGTGTCCCACCATCTTCCCCTCCACTGTTATTACAGAGGCAAACCTGGGCCTAAAGCTTCCACCTCTCAGTTCCTGATGCTGTTTGACTTCAGCCTTGACTCCCCCTGATCTACCTGACTGCCGTCCAAGTGGGGCTGGGGATGCTCAGCCTGGAAACAGGAGACACTGGGGAGGCCTCCCTGCAGCTCTGCAGGACTGGAAGGGTCCCACAGGAAAGACGGGGACAGTGTTCAGCCGGGCCCGTGGCAACAGGACAAGGGGGGATGGCTTTCAACTGCAGGAGGCTGATTGAAGTTGGATCTGAGGGAGCTGCTCTTTTACACGGAGGCTGCTGAGGCACTGGCCCAGGCTGTGGATGCCCCATCCTTGGCAACAGGGCTGTGAGCAGCATGGGCTGGGGAAGATTGCTCAACTCGGAACAAGATGCTCTTTAGATCCACTGTGATGTCACAGATGTGATGTTCCAGCAGGAACTTCCAGCGTCCAGCAAAGAGCACAATACAACCACTGGCCCTTGTGTCAGCCCACCCTGTGCCAGCCCTCGTGCCAGCTCACCCTTCACCATGTTCCCTGTCACTCTTCTCGTCACCTGCGCCCTGATACTCCCATCAGTCCTGAAAGCTCTCTGTTGCCTGGATTTTGTCATCCGTCCCTGCAGGATGCTCACATTTGTCCTGAGGAAGGTACGGTGCCATTCCATGGAGGTGGACACCCCCCAGCTGCCCGGCTGGGCTGGAGTTCTGTGGGGATGGGGTGGGACAGGGACCCCACTCTAAAGTGTTGCTACCTCTGCAGGCTGTCACAGAGAGAGAGGACGAGATGGAGGTGGACATGCAGGCTGATAGAGAGGAGAAGATGGAACTGGATGGGGAAGAGACTGGAGACGATGCCATGGAAGTGGACATGGAGATTGATACCGAGGAGGAGATGGAAGTGGATGGAGAAGAGAGTGGAGAGGAAGAGATGGAGGTGGACATGCAGATGGATCCAGAGGAGGAGATGGAAGTGGATGGAGAAGAGACTGGTGAAGAAGAGATGGAGGTAGATGTGGAAGAGGAGATGGACGTGGAAATGGAAGAGTACCTTGAGGACATGGACATTGATGAGAAAGATGAGGAAGAGGCCATGATCTTGGGATGAAGAGCAATACCAGCAGCAGGACAGGCATGTGGTCCCCACAGGCAGAGCGGGTCCCCTGCTGTCAGGCTGGGACTGGGCTGGGTGGTCCCTGCTCAGGGATGTGGGACCCGGTGCATTGGGTTCTGGTGGCCATCCCCAGCCTGTGCTGCACTTGCTGGGCCAGCCTGGGGGCACATGGAAGAGCCCTCTCTGCCTGATTGGAGTGACTGTGCCTCTTGCTTTTCCTCAAGGACCGATGGAGATCCCGGACAGAGACGCCACCCTTTTGTACATACGTTGTAGAGTTTGTTGTTGTCTTTAGGCCATAGGTTTTAGGGCTTCTTTTTGTCTTCTGTAAATACGTTTCATTGACTTTTGTTGGATATGCTGTTGTGGTTTGACATGGAAGTGAATTCTTTCAGGAAGTTGGGTCAAACCAATCAGTAGTCAAGTTTGGATATTGGCACCTTAAGTGGCCACTAAAGGTGTGGATACGCCTCTGAGAACACAGGGGGTTAAAAGCAGGAACTCTCAAGAGCTCGCTCTCTTTGGTTCTGGTCAGGGTGCAGTGCAGATCTCCCCTGCTCAGCCATGGGGCTGGGTGGGGGAGGGGAAGCCATGTGGCCTGGTCGAGGTGAGCTGAGGGGTAGAAAGACTGGAACCGAGCCAGCTCCTGTGGATGGAAGGGTGGAGAGAAGTGGAGATGTCTTTGTCATCCCCCCCAGCGGGAAGAGGCAGAAAGTGCGGATGGCACCTGTAACTTTGTCGGCGCGGAGGAGAAGGAGAGGGGGGGGAATGCACCCAGCCTTGGCCTTGGGAATCGGCTGCTGGGCAGAGATATCAGCCGTCCAGGGAGTCTGAGCTTTTAACCCTTTCCTGAGAAATGAAGGCTTTGTAAAATATTAGTCCTCCTTGATTTGAAGTAGAAGAGAGACAGTCTGGGATCCGAGATGATGGAAGAAGAAATTCTTGAGTTGGAAGGAGATGATGGAGTGGCTTGTGGCTGGACTTTTCTTGTTAGCCATAGACTGAACCAAATTCTCCTGACAGAAGCTGCACTTAGGGGGGTGCGTTGGTGAGCCAAGAGACTTGTATTAGTGATTACCAGCAGAGGATTAGAGAGAACAGAGGAGAGTTGGAGAAAGTGTGGAGAAGCCCTCTATCTTCAAGGAAGAAGAAGAGGAGAAGAAGACCTCTGTTCTTGGACCCTCAGCCCCAGGGGAAAATGGGGGGGACTGTAGTCCCGCAATGAGAAACTGAACTGTTGTCTCTTTTGGTCCATGGCAAAGCATCCTTAAAGGAGCCCTATGAGCAGTCTGTCCATGCACGGTGGTGAGAGCACTGTGACATGGAGAGGAGAGTTTCATCACGGCAGATTTTCTCTGGGCAGTTGCCATGTGTGACATGGAAACACAAGGGTGGCAATTGTGTTTCCTGGGGGGTCTGTGGCACAGGGGAGACTCCTGTCTCCCTTGAAAGATTGAGTATTTGAATATCTGAAGGGTGGAAACTTGATCAGGATCCCGGGTGGTGTCTCACTGTGGTTCCATTTGGAAATTAGGTGGGAATTAGTTGGGAGGAGGAAGAGTGTTCTGGAAGGTCTTCGTCCAGGATTGAGTGTCTGTGTTTTTATAGTAGTAGTAGTTTAATAAAGTTCTTTTCTTTGTTATTAAGCTTGAGCCTGCTCTGCTCTGTTCCTGATCACATCTCACAGCAATTATTTTAAAAAGTGCATTTTCATGGGAGCGCTGGCATCGCGCCAGCGTCAAACCATAACATATGTTCTTAGGTATATACGTTCTATAGATAGTTGTTGTTACAAATATTCTTACAATGTAAATGTGTTCTGTGTTTTCTTTGCTGTTTATCTGAAAATAAACAAGCTTTATTTTTCACACCCCAGTTCTCTTTCCATTTGCTTCAGGCACAGGTAGCATTTGCAAAGTTGTGGTTTCCGCTTGCTCCAGGTTCCCAGGGCTGGAGGTCGGTGGGGGAGCTGGCACAGCCACAACCATGTGCTGCTACCCAAACCAGGGTAAGCTGGACCACATGGTGTAGCTTAACGAGGTTTCTAGAGCAGCACACAAAAATTAGGTTCCTCAAGAACTGTTATTCCCTTTTCCTCTCGATGCCCTCGTGCTGCAGGTTGGGCACCAAAATCTGTCTTGGTTTGAAAAGACAGGTGTCCGCTAATGAAGGCAGGAGCCTTCCTGGAAATGGAAAATGTAAACCCCCTCCCTCCAAATTATTATAATTTTGAAATTAAAAGGCTCTCAGGCAAAGATATGGGAATGGGAATAACAGCTCTTTGCTAGGACAATTTAAAAGATAACTGCAAAAATACAAACAAACAAAAAACCCCAAACTGCTGACAGAGTCAGAACACGACCTGACACCCTGTGGGTCAGGGTGTTGGGAGCAGCACCCCCAAACCCAGCTGGGAGAGCGGAGGTTTGGGGGGAACAATGGGAAGGGGGTGGGAGAGGGGGCACAGGGGGAGGTGGGACCCACTGAAGATCCCCCAGGTCACCCCAGGACCCCCAGGCCCCGTCCCAGCCCCCCCAGTTCCCTCCACAGCCCCGGCTGAGGGGGGCTCAGCCCAGGAGCCGCCGTCGTTCGGGGCTCCCCCGAGGGCAGCCAACGGGAGAGCTCCCGGCTCGGAGAGGCCCCAGCAGAGGAGGGGATCTTGTCCCTCCTCGAGGGCCCTGAAGGGTCTTCAGGCCCCTCTGAAGAGGAGTTTTTCTCTTTTTAGGGATGTTTGGGGGGACCTCACCACTCCAAGGGTGCTTTTTCCTCCCCATTTTCAGGTGTTTGTGGGGCTGCAGCCCCACAAGCCCCTTTTCAGGGGTGATCATGATGGCTTTAAGTGACATTTTTCTGGGGGACTCACTCCAAGCCGCTGTAGGGGATGTTTTGCCCCCCAGGGTGGATTTTTGGGGTTTAAGGGCCCCCGCTCTGGTCCGGTCCCACTCTAACTCCCCTGAAGAGGCCAACACCACCCCTGCTGATTCTGGAAACGGAGCCCTGGGAGGGTTGGGAGTCCTGGGAAGATTTAGGGATACCTGGGAGGGTTTGGGGGTCCCAGGAGGGTTTGGGAGTCCCGAGAGGATCTGGGGGTACCCGGGTGATGCCGATGATGGTGATGGGGACCCCGTGTTGGGTATAAATTTCATTATGAATTCCTTCCTGGGGGGGTTTTGTCTATCTCCAGGGTTTTTGGGGTCCTGGTGGATCTTTGGGGGGTTCCCAGGGGGGTTTTCAGGATTCCCAAAGGGGGGGATTGGGCAATCCCAGGGCAAACTCAAGGCTGGTTTGGGGTACCTGTCGGTGACTGAGATGGGGAGCCCCTGCCAGGTATGAACCTTCTCATGGGGGTCTGGGGGGTGCTGGGAGGTCTTGTGGGAATTTCGATGTCCTGGGAGGGTTTGGGAGGTATCTGTGTGGGGTTTTTGCAGTCTTGGGGAGTTTCTGGAAGGCCCAGAAATGGTTTTGGGGTCCCGGGGAGGTCGGGGTATTGGGGTTTGGGGGTTCCCGGGAGAGTTTGGGGGTTCCTGGGCAATGCCGGTGACAGAGCTGGGACCCCGTGCCGGGTATGAACCTTCTCACTGCGCACTGGCAGCGTCAGCGTGTCCAGGGAGATCCTGTAGGGCCCGGGGGTCACCCCAAAACCCAGGGGACCCGAAATGCTCAGGGATCCCCCCAAACTCCCCTCACCGCTCGATCTGCTGCAGGCAGGGGGGCACCAGCACTCGGCCCCCACCCCTCACCATCACAGGGGGCTGTGGAAGAAATCTGGGGGTGCACGGACAGGTCGGGGGGACCCCCAAAGTCCTGGGAAAGGGGGAACACAGGGGAACTCCCAGGAATCCCCACTGGGGGCTTAGGGGAGATCCAGGAGGAGTTTGGGCGAGCTTAATTGTGTCACTATCGTCAGCAAAGGGGACTCCAAGGGTCCCCGGTGTCCTCATTCCCAGCAAAAGGTGGTTTTGGGTTAAATCATTATTGGAGTACTGTAAGTAAGAGTTGAAATTTTTTAATTTCATTTTTATTCTATTTTATTTAAATTAAAATTTATTGATTTTTAGTTTTATTATAACTCGTTGAGAGGACAGCAAGGACATTCAAGGGCAGGAACATTTTTTCCTGGCTGGTGACTGGAATTTCAGACCCTGGCAGTGTGTGCAGAACCACACAGACTGGGATCAAACATGGGCTGGGATCACCTGGACTGAGATCCTATGGACTGGGACCATATGGAATGGGACCATAGGGATCAGGACGGTACACACTGGGATAAACTGGGTTGAGATTATATGAACTGGGACCACATGGACTGGGATTGCACAGACTGGGATCCCATGGACTGGGAAAAAGCATTGGCTACCATTGGCTACCATCCACATAGAAAGGTGGCCACCTCAAGTTGTCTTGATCCTTTTTGGGTGTCCCATCCCCCTCTTTCCCCCGCCTTCCCCATCGTTCCCCCAGTCCCCGCTCCCCTCCCCCGTGTTTGGTTTTGGGGGTTCCAGGCCCCTCCTGCTCCGTGGGGGGGTCCCGATCCCTCTTTGGTTTAATTTGGGGCCCCCAACCCCTTCTCACCGCGACCCCCGCGGCCGGGGGGGCTCTCAGCACCACCAGTGCCACCAGTCCGGCCCCAGCTGCCCCCGCACGCCCCATCCCCATCCCCGGGGTCACCTCCCCCCTCCCCAAATTCCGCTCCCGGGGAGCGCTGGGCGCTGCGGGTCCGCCTGGCGACTGAGGAGTCATCGAGAACAAGCGCTCTGATTGGCTAGAAATGGCCCCGCGCAGTCTCTGATTGGCTAGCGCATTGAGAAGCGTTTTGATCTGCCTGGCAACCGATGAGCAGCGCTATCGCAGGCGCTGATTGCCTGAAAATCGCCGGCCCGGCAACTGAGTTGTCAGCAGCGCCGCGCGCTCTGATTGGCCAGGAGCTGTTTTGGGGTGGGGCCGGGGGGAACTGGGGACCCCCAGGAGCCCCCCGGCTTTGGGGGTTTCCATCCCCCCTCGGCCCTCGGGGCGGCCCTGGGGCCACCCCAACACCCCCAAAGTGGGGAGGGTCCCCGGAGCCCTTTGGATCCCCCAAAAATGGGCTGGAAGCGGCAGGAGCCGCCCCAAAAAGGGATTGAAGGGTCCGGTCCGGGAATGGGGGAGGCTCCGGGGATGGCTCCGATCCGGATCGGGGCGGGCTGGGATTGAGGGAGGGTCCGTTCAGCGACTGGGCAGGGGTCTGGGACTGGGTCAGGGGCTGGCATTGGGGAGGGTTTGGGAATTGGGGAGGGGTCTGGGATTGAGGGCATTGCTCCATCCCGGGATTGGGGCAGGGTCGCTCCCTGGGGGAGGGGTCCATTATTGGGCCAGGGCCTCTCCCCTTCCCGAGCCCAATCCCGTTCCTGATCCTGTTCCCGATCCCAATCCCATTCCCATTTCTGTTCCCGTTCCCGATCTCATTCCCGACCCCGATCCCACTCCCATTCCCGATCCCGATCCTGTTCCCAGTCCCGGTCCCGCCGCTGTTTCCAGGAAATGGCTCTGCTCTCAACCCCGACCCCAAACCCAGCGGGTCAAACACCCCAGATCCTGGGGTCAACTCCCCCCGACCCCAAATCCTGGGGGTTCAAACACTGGGGGGGTCAAACACCCTCAAACCCAAACTCTGGGATGTCAAGCCCTACCCCCCCCCCCCCAGCCCCGAACCCCAAATTTTAGGATCAAACCCTCCAAATCCCAGATCCTGGGGTGTCAAACACTCCCCAATTCCCAAACGATGGGGTTAAATCCCCCTGACCCCAAATCCTGGGGTTTGAAACATCTGGGGTGCCCAACCGTCCTGATCCCAAAGTCTGGGGGTCAAACCCCCTGATCCCCAAATCCTGGGGTCAAAAACCCCAAATCCCAAACCCTGGTTTCAAACCCCCCCCAAACCCCAAATTTTAGGATCAAACACCCCCAATCCCCAAAGTTTGGGGTCATGACCCCCCCAGTCCCCAATCCCCCACCCCCCCCAAAACCCACTCCAGCCTGGGGGGCACAGTGGGGTTTGGGTTTATTTGGGGTCTGTTTGGGGTTATTTGGGTTTATTTGGGTTGGTTTGGGGTTTTTTTGGGTTTATTTGGGGTCTGTTTGGATTATTTGAGGTTTGTTTGGGGTTATTTGGGGTTTATTTGGGGTTTGTTTGGCTTTATTTGGGGTTTGTTGGTGTTTATTTGGGGTTTGTTTGGGCTTATTTGGGGTTTATTTGGGGTTTGTTTGGGTTTATTTGGGGTCTGTTTGGACTATTTGAGGTTTGTTGGTGTTTATTTGGGGTTTGTTTGGGTTGTTTGGGGTTTGTTTAGAGTTTGTTGGGTTTATTTGGTGTTTGTTTGGGGCAGCTCCAGGTGCAATGACTGCAGAGAGACCCTGGGTCCAACGCTGGGGAAAAAAGGGGGATTGGGTTGGGAATTGGGGGATTCAGGATGGGGAAAGATCCTGGGTGGGAAAAGGGGATTTGGGGTGGACAGGGAAGGATTTGGGGTGGTTTTGAGGGATTTTCAGGTGTTTCTATGGGATTTGGGAAGACTTCTATGGCATTTTGTGTGTTTCTACAAGATTTTGGGGTGGTTTTCAGGGATTTCAGGGTATTTCTATGGGATATTGGGCTGGTCTGGAGGGTCTTTAGGGTGTTTCTATGGGATTTTGGGGCAGCTTGAAGGATTTGGGGCAGCTTTAGGATATTCAGGGGCAGTTTTGAGGGGTTTTGGGGTGGTTTGGTGGGATTTCAGGACATTTCTATGGGATTTGGGGGTGGTTTGGTGGGATTTGGGGTGCTTGGGGCGGTTTTTGGCTATTTAGGGGTGGGTTTGATGTGTTTTTTTGGGATTTTTGGGTATTTCAGGCCCTTTTTTTTTTTAGTTTGGGGTTATTTTTGAGGGGTTTGGGCATTTTGGGTAACTTTTTGGTGAAGATCTCCATGGCATTGCTCTGGGTGATGCTGAAGCCCTGCAGGGCCTCGCGGGCGGCGCCTGCCTGCACCCCGGTGTCCAACTGCATCAAGGCGATGTCGCGGCGCCCGGGCACCAGCACAGCTCCTGAACCCGGGAACCTGGGATGGGAACGGGGTCAGGAGAGCCCGAAAACACCCGGGAACCTTCCCCCAGACAGCTGGGAACCTTCCCCCAGACACCCGGGAATGTTCCCCACAAATCCAGAAATGCTCTCAAAAAAAAAAAAAAAAAAAATTCCTGAAATATTCCCCCAGATATTCAGAAATTTTCCCCAAAGAAATCCAGAAATGATGCTCCAAAAAATCCTGGAACATTCCCAACAAACTAGGAAAATCCTCCAGAAAATCGAGAAATATTCCCCCCCCAAAAAATCCAAACCAAACCCCGTTCCCCATCCAGAAACATTC
Organism: Anomalospiza imberbis; assembly: GCF_031753505.1. Lineage (NCBI taxonomy): Eukaryota > Metazoa > Chordata > Aves > Passeriformes > Viduidae > Anomalospiza > Anomalospiza imberbis. The sequence goes on along the minus strand of NW_027099512.1, from coordinate 126,666 downwards.
CCAAAAAAATCCAGAAATTCCCCCTCAAAAAAATCTAGAAATACCTCCCCAAAAACTAGTAACTCCCCCCCAAAACGTTAGAAATTCCCCCCTAAGAAGTCCAGTATTTCCCCCCCCCCTCAAATCTGGTATTTTCCCCCCAAAATCCAGAAATTCCCCCCTAAGAACCCAGTTATTCCCCCCTCCCCGCCCAAATCTGGTATTTTCCCCCCAAAATCCAGAAATTCCCCTCTAAAAACCAGATATTCCCCCCAAAAATCCCGATATTTTCCCAAAACATTCAGCCCCAAGCCCCCCTCATCCTCTCTCCCCCCCGAGCCCCAAAATCCCCAAGTGCCCTAAAGCCCGGCCGGAATCCCCGGAATGCCCGGAATGCCGGGACTGCCCCAGACCTCACTGGCTGAGGAGCACGGAGAGCATCAGCTCCTGGGGCTGCTCAGGGAGCTCGGGCAGGAACAGGATGTGCTTCGGGGCTTCCCACAGCTGGGGGGAAACGGGAGAAAAAACCCCAAAATCAGCCCCAAAGCTGCCCCAATCAGGCCCAAAATCTGCCCAAAGTCACTCTGGATACACACCAAAAAAATCTGTCCAAAATCCCCCAAAATCCTAAAAAAAACACCCACAAAAATCGCCCAAAATCCCCAAAAAAACCACAAAAATCACCCCAAAATCCCACAAAAGTCTTTCCCAAACCCCACAGAAACCCCACCTAAATCCAATAAAAATCTCCTCAAAATCCTCACCAAAAATCCCATCAAAAATCCCACTAAAAAATTCACAACAAAATTCCACAAAAATCCCCTCAAATGCCCGCAAAACTTTCACAAAGAATCCTCAAAAATCCCACAAAATCCACCCAAAATTCCAGGTAAAGCCCCACCAAAATTCCACAAAAATCCCACAAAATCCACCCAAAATTCCAGGTAAAGCCCCACCAAAATTCCACAAAAGTGCCCCAAAATCCCCCATAGAATCCTCCCACTAAAAATCCCCACAAGAATCGCCCCAAAGCCCACACAAATCCTTCAAAATCCCAACAAAAATCACACCCAAAATCCCCCCTAAATCCCACAGAAAAATCTCTCAAAAAGTCCCACTAAATCCCCGTGAAAATCCCACAGAATCCACACAGAAAAATCTGCACAAAAATCCCCCCAAAAATCTCCAAAGCACACAAAATCCACACATAACATCCCTCTAAATCACCCAAAATATCCCACAAAAATTTCCCCAGAAACCCTCCAAACTCCACCAAAAATCCACTCAAAAAATCTGCACCAAAATCCCACCAAACCCCTCTCAAATCCCCCAAAAATGCTCCCAAGTCCCTTCAAATCCCACCCAAAGTCTGAGAAAATCCAACCAAAAAATCCCTACAAAAACTTCCCTCAAAATCCCACCAAACCCCAACAAAATCTCACAAAATCCACCCCAAAAATCCCACAAAGATCACTCAAAAAAATTCCTGCAAAAATCCTCCAAAATCCTCCTCACAATCCCCAATAAACCCTCCCAAAAATTCCAGTGAAAACCTCCCATAAATATTCCGCCCATAAAATCCCATATGTCTGGACTCAAGGGCTCTGACGGGAATTGGTCCCTAATCCCAATCCCTTAAATCCCATTAAAATCCCATCAGAACCCCAAAAAATCCCATCAAACCTCATTAAAATCCCATAAGATCCCATTGAAATCCCTTAAGTTCTCACTAAAATCCCATAAAACCTCTCTGAAATCCCACAAGTCCCCTCAGTCCCTCAGGTTTTGGGGTCACTTGTTGGGGAAGATGAAATAGGAAAACCTTATAAATATGATTGCCTGGCAAAAGATTTGGAAAATAAAGACATTGAGATGAGAACTAGATTTGAAATAACAAACCTTGACTACTGAATAACTAGAAAATAATAGTATAGCCAGGCTGAAAGCAACCCCCCCTTCTGATTAAACAACGCCCTTTACCTGCAGATGGGTCCAAAGGTCAAATGGAATGCTCTGTCTCACCCCCAATGTATGGTTCATCCCACACCTGTGACCCTCCCCTGAAGTATCAGGTATCTGTGACCCCATTGGCCCAAGTCCTGCTCCAGCCCACCTTGAAGCCCCCTGATAAGGTGTGCCTGAGGGACTGGATGCTCTCTTGGACCTTCCCCTGGGACCCTCACCTGGAACCCTCGCTCTCTCCCTCTCCCTGGGCCTGCCACGAGTTGGGCCTGGCAACTCCAAGCAGGGCCTTTCACCCCTTTTAATAAACCACATCTTCCAAGACCTGACTTCAGAGAACTCTCATCCATCCAAACCGTCCTGGAGTCCCGCGCTCTCTGCAGAGATGAAGATGGTCAGAGTAACAAGAAGACAGAGTGGCAGTGCTACAGATGCCCTGAGGAATTCAGTCTATGTTTGGCATCCTTTAAGGGAGATGAAAAAAATGAACTCTTGCTTTTTTCTTCACTGGCAATGGAACAAAGCTATTTAATTTTAGAACAAAGCCATCTCATGTCTTTCTTCTAAGGACAAGCAAAGGAAGGTTGGAAAGCCACAAATCCACAGGCAAAGCCATGGCTGTGTCACTGCTCATCACCAAGGAGTGGGGACAGGTGACAGGTCTGGAGTTGAATCCACCTCCACCATGCCAGATATATCCCCAGTGTGATGGCACTCTCAGGCTTGCTCCCTTGGCCAACATGATCCTAAAACTGCCAGAACAGGCAGCCAGGGGGGAGCTTTGCTCTGGTGCACCGTTGACTTACTGCACACACATCAGTCAGTGAGGAATGACTTTGCACTTGAGTTCAGATTCCTGTTGAAACTCCTGCTTTGGACACAAACCCATGTAACTGTCTCCAGATGCAAGGGTCACAGCTGTACAGTCATGCTGCCAGATGTCTACCATGGCCAGTTACCAACCACTGATTGATTCTCTTAATTCAAGTGCCAGATCCCTCCTATTACAGCTCCTCTCCCCCTTGATGCCTTGCATCACAGCCAGCAGACTATCCTTCATCCTGAGGATCTAGGGTGCTCTTTGCCAGCTGCATCCAATCTTGCATCTATTCTTCATCTCCATTGCCACTACCAAATTACTGTGAGATAGCTCTTCATGCAGATGAAGGCTGAATGTTAATTAATAGTGTTAATATCTGCCAATGTGTTTCCTTATCATCTCCACCAAGCTCTTTTACCAAGACATAATCAGCCTGTTTTACTTCTATCCTGGCTCTGATCCTCTGTCTGCATCTCTTGTTACCAGCCAGTGCTTCTACATCAGGTAAGTCCAAAATCCCCAATAGAACAAAACCAACATTCTTTCTCAAAAAGATCATGTTTCTCTCTTTGCATGAAATCAATTCAGCTATTTGCATCTAAAAGAGTGAAATGTTCTTTTTCTTCTAGAGTGACTTTTTAGCCAGTCCTGGATCTTAAACCACTATTAAAACCTATTATTTGGATTGTACTGCCCCAATGCACAAACCTCACCTCCTCCCACATTTCCCCCTGCCTGCTCCTTCATTTCTCTAGGCCATGTCCCAAAAACTTAGCTTTCTAACACAATCATATTATTCTTCTCCAACAGCAACTTCCATTTGCTGCCCCATCCCTGTATTTTCCAATCAACATCTCAGCACACAGTTTTCCAGCCTTATCCCCTCCCAGTTTTACTAGGTCTTCTCTCATTCTCCACATTGCCCCACAAAGAGAAAAGCTTCCTACCTGGTTAGAGCACATTTCTACCCCAGTACTGGTTCTTCAGTGGTAGAAAACATTTCAGACCACAGCAGATTTTCTTTCAATTGAGATAGCTCAACATCAGCTTCTCAAAGCTTACCAACAACCAAGGCTCAGCTTCTCTGCTGCAAGAAACTCAGCAGACTACTTAAAGCTTCACAAACTTCTACAAAAGACCCTCAGCTATCTACACATCCCTCATATCCCTTCCTGGTCATTAATCACTCCTTCCACCTGAGAGGGCAGGAAATTGCAGACAGATGGGTCCCTTTCAAGGGCCTCTTGACACCCTGAGAGCTTCCCTCATCTTCCTTCAAATTGCCTTCTTCTGCTTCTCCCCATACCCTAAAATCAGTGCTCATCTCCTGTGTTTGTGCCCATCTGTATCTTCTTCAACCTTTATTTTTTTTCTTCCTTTCAAAGGTAAATTGTCTAAATCACAAAAACCTTTACTTGGCTGAATGGAGTGATCGCATAATCAATGGATCTGTAAACCCCGTGTTTCTGCTGCTCCTTATCGCCTGTTCACACCTTTAAAACAGCAGCAAACATCCACCCTACCTCCTCCCTGAGCGGGGCCACTGCAATCCCGTTATCTGACTCCTACATAAAGCACTCCAGAGCATTCCTTGAGACACCTTCTGCCTCCCAGGTCATGGCTGAAACAGTTCTTTAAACCAGGAATCAAACATTTCTCTTTAAAGCATTTCAGTGCTTGATAGAGAAACATTGTACATCGATTGCAATTAACAGGGAGGAGACATCTCCTTGCTCCACACGAAAACGTTGTCAGCCATTAACATCTTCAGGAGGCTCTGCTTGAGTGGAAATCGTGCACCTTGGGATCTCGGCTATCAATCTGCTCAGCAGGGGAAGGGGTCAGAGTGGTGAAAAAACAGCTATTTGGGCCTTCAAAACAGTTTCTCTTGCAAGTCATTCTCCCCTTGAGTTTCTGGTCTAGTTAACAAATGGTGAAGCTGCCACACTTCTGATTTTCCACAGAGCTATCCTCAGTAAAAGCTGTCATGTCAGTGTTTCCACGACATACCCCTGGGTGCTGCGGGGCAGCGGCGTCTCCCGTTCCCGAGCCTGCGTAGCCTGCTGGGCGTGCGGCGGCAGTGGGAGCCGCCGGAGCCGGGGCGCTGGCCGCTGTTCCGTCGGGCCCCGGCCCAGCAGGCGGGCAGCCCGCCCCGCTCCGCCCGGCGGGGGCGGTGCCCGCTGCGCGGCTCCGCGGCACGGCTCCGCCGCTCCTCGGGCCGTGCCGGGCTCCCTCGTGTCGGCCCGCGGTGCCGCGGCTCCGCACACCGCGTCTCTCTCTGCGCCCCATCCCTGCCCCGCGCCGGGGGCGGGGGGCGCCGCGCCGGGTCTGCGTTCCGCGCCGGCGCCTGTGTCCGCCGCGGTGCCCTCTGCCAGCGCTGCGGCGGGCGGCACCGCCGAGCTGCCGGCTGCTTCGGCCCCGCTCCCCCGCCTGCCGCGGGGGCTGAGGCTGCGGCGGGGCGCGGGGCTGTTTACCTTGAGCGCGGCTGCTGACGCGGCCGGCGGGAGGCCGGTGGGTTCCCGTGGCCGCGGACCCTCCCCGTCGGCTTTGTGGACCCTCCCCGCCTGCCAGGTGACCGTGCGTCCGAGGCACCGCGGGCGGTTTTGGCAGGAGGTCCTGGGTAAGGCTGAGGAGATGTGCGACTCTGCCTCCTCGCAGCGCCTGCAGGATCGCGGAGGAGGCTCCTCTGGCTCTGCTGATGCTGCGGGGAGCGTGGTGTCAAGTGATGCTGCGCTGCCCCGCAGTCTGGCGGCTGCTGCTGTCCCTGTGGAGCCCACGGGACGGGACACGGCAGGTGATGCGACCTTGCCAGGGGGTCCCCAGGCTTTCCCTGTGCTTAGGGGCGTTACTCACAGCACCCATCAGCCTTTATCGTTTAAGATAGTGAAAGAAATCCGTGACACCGTTGCCCAGCATGGTGTCGGGTCTGCTGAAGTTATGCAGACGATCGGAATGCTCGTTGCTGAGTTGCTGACACCTTCCGACAACCGTTCTGTGGCACATGTTTTTTTTGACTCTGTTCAGTTTGTGGTTTTTGAGGCCAAGTGGGCTCGTTTGGCAGCCAGCGCAGTGCAAAGGAATGCTATGCTCGGGCCGCAGGATCCCCTCGTGAGGATGACCTCATGCAACAAGCTCTGTGATGTCACAGCCCAATCTGTGACCTCACACAACCCACGCTGTGCTGTCACACAGCCCCTCTCTGACATCACAGCTGCTCTGTGCCTCCATGACACAGCCACAGAGGTGCTGCTGTCACAGATTGGGCTATGGCATCACAGAGTTTGTTGTGTGAGGTCATCAAGCAGCTAAGGCGTGATAGAGGGGACAGTGTGACACCACAGAGCAGGCTGTGACATCATGGCATGGCTGTATGACATCATAGAGTGGGCTGTGAGGTCAAAGTGTGTGCTGTGACATCACAGAGTGGCAGTATGACATCACAGGGAGGGTTTTGTGACATCAGAGAGTGGACTGTGACATCATAGAGTCGAGTATGAGGCCATAGAGCAGATTCTGCCCAAGAGCTTACAGAGCTCAAACTTAACAGGACTTAAATTATACCTTAACCTTAACTTCCACCTTCAACTTCACAATTTAGCAAAAGAGCAGCACTCTACAGTATTTAACCTAACTTATAACCTATGACTTTGCAATTTAATTGAGAAATAACATTTAACAATATTCAACCTGACTTATATTTTAAAAGTAAAAACTCAGCAAAGAACAACTCCTAGCACAAATTAACTTAGCTTAGACCTTGTGATTTAACCCTACTGACAGGCCTGACTGGCTCAGCTATCCAAGGCACTCAGACCCCTCAGAGAGCAGCATTTCTGCCACATTTCCTGAGCACAGGCACTCCTGTGTGCACACAGACACAAAGAGTCAGTGCAAGGCACCTGTGAGAAATTCCCCTGAGGGCAGGGAAATGCTCCCTGCCGATACTTTGGCATCTCCCCAGCGGGGGAAGGGTTGAGCCTGGAGGAGTGGGGGGATCGGCCCAGGCTCCCTCGTTGTTGGGGATCCCCGAGGGCAGCAAACGGGAGAGTTCCCGGCTCGGAGAGGCCCCACTCCGAGGGAGTCGCTGGCCCAGGAGAGCTCCAAGGGGCTCCTTTTGGAGCGCTGTCTGTAGGGCCCCAAGAGAGGGGCTTCAGTGCCAGCAATGTTTCATCCTGGCCGCACTTGGCATCCACAGCTTTCTTTGGCAGGGTGAGAACAGAGCTGTTGTGTCACTGAGGGAACAAAAACACTTCCCGGGGCTGCTCCTAAAGCAGCCAGGAGCTGGTTGGGCAGCAGCAGTGCCTGGAGCAGACAGTGTTGTGATGAGCTCCAAGGAGCTGAGCCCAGGGGCTGTTGGCCAAGGCCGAGGCCCAGTGAGCATTTCTCAGCTGGCAGGGCGGCCGGAGAAGGTGGAGGCGGGGGAATAATTCACGCCCTCAGTGTGCTCCCAGTCGCTCCCAGTATTTCCATGTCCGTGCCCCAAGTGCTGCTCCCAGCCCTGATCCGTGGGGATGGGAATGTCCCGCTCCCTTGCCGGGGCAGGGTCACACCTGAGCCAGGTGTGCAGGGCAGGCCCTTGCCCTGACCCCCAGCACTGTCCCAGCTGCAGGATCTGCTTCCCACCGGCCTCTTCCTCCTGCGGCCCCGAGCCCAGCTTGGTGCTGAACAAAGGGGCTGGGCCGGGGCCATCCCCCGGCGGGGGCTGCACACCCCCCTGCCCCCTCCCCAAATTCCCTCTGGGGGAGCAGGAGCTGGGGCTGGAGCCCTGTGGGGAGGGACAAGGGGGTGACAATGGGATGGGGGGTGTCACACACGCTCTGGGAGGACACACACGGCCCCGGGGACCCCCCCATATCTTCTGCAGAGCCAGGACAATGAACCCCAGCATGGAGCCACTGACCTCTGGCAGTATCTTGAGGGTGGGGTCTGGTGGAAGCTTTGGGAGTCTGGGGGAGTCACAACCACCCAAAAACGCCCTCCCAGCCCCACAGCCACTCCCAGACTCCTCAAACCACCCCACAGCTCCCAGCCAGGACCCCCCCCCCCCAACTACTCCCTGCAAGATAAATGACCCCAAGAACCACCAAAACCCGTTTCTATCTCCCCCAGGACCCACCCAAATTCTCTGCAAGCCACACAGCCCTGTCAGGGACCCAAATCTCCCTCACAGAACCTGCCAAGCCCCCTCCCAGCACCACAAATGCCCACAGGATTGACAGAAGCCCTTCCCAGTCCCCCCAAGAGCCCCTAAACTCCCACCTCCCATGGCACTGACCAGGAGAGGTTGGTGGACAGGAACATTTACAGCCAGGATCAGCTCGGGTGCTTCAGCAGTGATTTGGGCACTTTGGGGGAACATCCCGGCTAGGGAGACCCAGGCCAGGCACTGGGACAGACAATTAGAATTCTTGGAGAACAGGCGGGCTCAGGTGGACACCTTTTGCCGGCACACCTATGAGATTGTGGACATGTCCCCTGCCTTTGATAGCTTCAGAACACCCAAATCCTCCCAAATATTCTATTGAACCAACCCCAAATTCACCCCCAAATCCTGGTAAATGGTGCAGCTTTAGATCTCTTTGCTCAATTTCTTTATTTTCACCCCAGTTTTGGTTGTTTAGAGAGGGTGAAGAAAGAAATTATTGAAATGGAAAAGACCTCCAAGATCATGCAGCACTGCTTGATGCCACCAGAAGAAATAACTGGACAGAGCGGGTGAGATTTTTTGGGGTGTAAAGTCAACAAATCGCTTTCTGCCAGTGAATTTCCAGTTTAGATCAGAGTCCTGATGGATCTTCCTGCCCCTGTGTTCATCCAGGTGCCTATGGGGATCCAGGAGGACGAGGAGACCACCTTCCAGGTGTCTTCTCAGCAGGGATCACTGGGAATGTGGGTCACCAGGGCTCTGACCAAAGTGGGTCCTCCCATGGGGGATGGAGTTGGAGCAGGGCACGAAGCTCTTCCCACAGCTGAGGCATTTGCAGGGCTTCCCTTACCGGTGCCTCCGTTGGTGTTGGGTCAAGGTAGAGCTCCTGGAGAAGCTCTTCCCACACTGGGGACACTCGTAGGGCCTCTCTCCAGTGTGGATGCGCCGGTGGGTGATGAGGTGGGACTTTTGTTTGAAGCCCTTTCCACAGTTAGGGCAGCGGAAAGGCCTCTCCTCCGTGTGAATCCGCTGGTGCCTGAGGAGACTGGAGCTGGTCTGAAACCTCTTCTGACTCTCGGGACACTCGTAGGGCCTCTCCCCAGTGTGCATGCGTTGGTGGTTGACGAGGTGGGAGCTGCAGCTGAAGCCCTTCCCACACTCCCCACACTCATAGGGCCATTCCCCGGTGTGGATCATCTGGTGCTGGATCAGGTGGGAGCTCTGCCTGAAGCTTTACCACACTCCAAGCACTTGTAGGGCTTCTCCCCATGGTGAACCTGCTCATGGCCCACCAGCTCCGAGCTCTGGCTGAAGCTCTGTCCACCTTCCTGGCACAGGATGCCAGGGCTTTTTGGGCCTCCCGGGGTCCCTTCTCCCCTCCTTCTCTGCTTTGGGCTGCAGGGGCTCCAAGGAGTCCCCCCTGCCCCTCTCCAGGCTGTTGAGGGTCCCGCCAATGACGGCGCTCCCCCCTCTCTGGGCTCCCCACTTTGGGCTCCTGGGGGACACAGGGCTCTGCTCCTCCAGGCTGCCTCTGCTGTCAGCTGCCACCGGGACCCCCCATTTTCCCCCAAGGGGCCTTTTCCACTCAGCTTTGCAGTTCTTCATTCTCCAAACATCCCCCCAAAAACCCAACCCAGGGACCCCCCCAGGATATCTGGGCCGAGCTCCCCATCCCTGGTCACCCATGGGATGGGGGCTGATGGTCCCAGCGGGGCTGTGAATTCAGGAAGGGCTCGACCTCCTGGGTCCTTTTTTCTTTCCCTGATCCTCCTTTGTCCCTCCTCTTCCTCTTCGTCCCAGTCCTCCTCTTCCATCCCTCCTCCTCCTCCCTAAGCCCACCTCCTTCTCCTACTTCCATCCCTTCTGGCTGTCCTCCTCCATCCCTCTTCTTCCCTCCCTCCTCCTCCTCCCCCAGGAGCAGCGACACCCTCGGTGCCCCGTTCCCGCAGCCCTGACAGCCTGCAGCAGGAGCGGGGATGGAGCCGGGACAGGTTGGGATGGGCAGCGCGGGGCTCTCGGCTGCTCCCACCCGCTGGGGGCGGGGGGAACCCAGCCTGGGCAAAAGGAGAGGCACACTGGGAAAACTGGGGGCTGCACATCCAAACTGGGCCTTGCTAGGGACCCTGCCAGGGGACTGCCAGCACTTGGGGCTCCTCTCGGGAGATCCGGGAGGGGGGAATGCAGAGAAGGCTGGGGGAACCCAGGAATGGCAGCAGTGGGAGTCACTTTTTTATACTGGGATTGTACTGGGATCATACTGGGAGCAGCTGGGCCCATGCTGGGGCAGACTGCGGTCACACCAAGGGAGACTGGGATCATATTGGGATCATACTGGGATCACACTGGGACAGAGTAGGAGCCTGCAGCGGACAATTGAGACCATGCAGGCGCAAATAGGATACACTGGGAGTGACTGGGATCATTCTGAGTTTGACTGGGAGCAACTGTGAGCAACTGGGATCATGCTATGAGCAAGTGGGAGGAACTGGGAGTCACTGGGTGCATGCTGGGGGTGACTGGAAACAACTGGGCTTCTACTGGGATCAACTGGGATCATGCTGGAGGTGACAGGGATCATATTGGCAGTGAGTGCAACTACACTGAGGCTGAGTGGGAGTGGTTGTGAACAAATGGGATCATGCTGGAAGGAACTGGGAGTGACTGGGAGTATGCTGGAAGGAACACTGGGAGAGACTGGGAGTGACTGGAACAAAAGTGAGGGTGAAAGGGAGCAACTGGAACCATGTGCACAACTGGTTCATACTGGCAGTGACTGGGAGCACACTGGTCTCAACTCTGGACCATACTGGGAAGGACTGGACTAATACTGGGAGTGTCTGAGAGTGACTGGGAACACACCAGGCACATCATCCCCCATACTGGGTGTGACTGGGAGCAACTGGGCTCCTGCTGGGAGCAGCCCCTGGAGGCCCCGGGAGCCCCGCACCCCTTTCCCGGCCATGCCGCCCCTCCAGCCCCAGCACCCCCCATTGCCGGGGTGCCGGCACTGCCAGGGGTCCCCCCCTCTCGGGGTCCCCGCTGGGGCTTCTGGGGCTCTCCTCTCTCTGGGCTCCCGCTCAGGGCAGCCGCGGCTCACCCGGGGCTCCCCAAAACCGGTGTCCCCCCGACGGGGCTCTGCCGCCACCCACACTGGGATCCCCCAAAAACACCTCCCGGGGTCCCCCCGATGTCCCCCCGAGGACCAGCTGCGGCTCGGCTTTGGAGCCCTACCAGCTCCAAACATCCCTCCCAAAAACCCCAAACCCAGGGAGCCCCGGGATATTTGGGCCGAGCTCCCCCTCCCTGGGCACCTGCGGGATGGGGGCGATGCTCCCGGGGTGCTGCGAGCTCAGGCAGCGCCAGGGCCACGCGATTCCTTCTCTCCTCTCCTCCGGCTGCTCCCTGCTGCCGCTGCGCCTCTTCCTCCCTCCCTCCTCCTCCTCCCCCGTTCCCGAAGCCTCCACAGCCGCGGGAGGGGCGGGGATGGAGCCGGGACAGGTCGGAACGCAGAGGGCTGGGGGGGATGCCAGGAGTGGCAGTGACTGGGCTGTACTGGGATCATACTGGGATCGTACTGGGAGTGAGGAGGAGTAGCGCGATGGCTCCAGCGCTGGGGCTGGGGGCGCTCCTGGGGCCCCGGGGGGACAGCGAGAGGTGAGGGGGACCCACGGCGCCGTGACTCTTTGGTCGCCCATTCCGGAGCACCGAGGGGCCCCTGAACCACCATTCCCGGGCGCCGCCATTCCCCGCACCCCCATTCCCGGCCTGGATTCCACCCCGCACCCCCTTATCCGGCACCGGCAACCCCCGCACCCCTTTCCCGGCCATGCCGCCCCTCCAGCCCCCAGAGCCCACTTTTCCTTCACCCAGAGACCCCCTGGACCCCTATTCCTGCCTTTCCCGGCGCCCAGCCCCTCCTTTCCTCAACACCGAGGACACCTGGGACCCCTATTCCCAGCCAGCCCGGGTTTTCCCACCTTTTGCAGGGAATGGGGACACCGGGGACCCTTGGAGTCCCCTTTCCTGACGATAGTGACACAATTAAGCGTGCCCAAACGCCTCCTGGATCTCCCCTAAGCCCCCAGTGGGCATTCCTGGGAGTTCCCCTGTGTTCCCCCTTTCCCAGGACTTTGGGGGTTCCCCCGACCTATCCGTGCACCCCCAGATTTCTTCCACAGCCGCCTGTGATGGTGGGGGTGGGGGCCGAGTGCTGGCGCCCCCCTGCCTGCAGCAGATCCAGCGGTGAGGGGAGTTTGGGGGGGTAGCTGAGCATTTGGGGTCCTTTGGGTTTTGGGATGACCCCCGGGCCCCCCAGGATCTCCCTGAACACGCTGACGCTGCCCGTGCACTGTGAGAAGGTTCATACCCGGCACGGGGTCCCAGCTCTGTCACCGGCATCGCCCAGTAACCCCCAAACTCTCCCGGGAACCCCCAAACCCCCCGGGACACCCCGACCTCCCCGGGACACGAAAACCATCCCTGGGCCCTCCAAAAACTCCCCAAGACCGCAAAAACCCCACACAGACACCCCCCAAACCCTCCCAGGACATCAAATTCCCACAAGACCTCCCAGCACGCCCCAGACCCCCATGAGAAGGTTCATACCTGGCAGGGGGTCCGCATCTCTGTCACCGGCAGGTACCCCAAACCAGCCTTGGGTTCCCACTGGGATTGCCCAATCCCCCCCTTTGGGAATCCCTAAAACCCCCCTGGGAACCCCCAAAAATCCACCAGGACCCAAAAAACCCTGGAGATAGACAAAACCCCCCCAGGAATTCTTCATGAAAGTTTATGCCCAGCACGGGGTCCCCATCACCATCATCGGCATCACCCGGGTACCCCCAGATCCTCTCAGGACTCCCAAACCCTCCTGGGACCCCCAAACCCTCCCAGGTACCCCTAAATCCTCCCAGGAGTCCCAACCCTCCCCGGGCTCCGTTGCCGGAATCAGCAGGAGTGGTGTTGGCCTCTTCAGGGGAGTTAGAGTGGGACCCGACCAGAGTGGGGGCCCTTAAACCCCAAAAATCCACCCTGGGGGGCAAAACATCCCCTACAGCGGTTTGGAGTGAGTCCCCCAGAAAAATGTCACTTAAAGCTGTCATGATCACCCCTGAAAAGGGGCTTGTGGGGCTGTGGCCCCACAAACACCTGAAAATGGGGAGGAAAAAAAACCCTTGGAGGGGTGAGGTCCCCCCAAACATCCCTAAAAAGAGAAAAACTCCTCTTCAGAGGGGCCTGAAGACCCTTCAGGGCACTCGAGGAGGGACAAGATCCCCTCCTCTGCTGGGGCCTCTCCGAGCCGGGAGCTCTCCCGTTGGCTGCCCTCGGGGGAGCCCCGAACGACGGCGGCTCCTGGGCTGAGCCCCCCTCAGCCGGGGCTGTGGAGGGAACTGGGGGGGCTGGGACGGGGCCTGGGGGTCCTGGGGTGACCTGGGGGAGCCTCAGTGAGTCCCACCTCCCCCTGTGCCCCCTCTCCCACTCCCTTCCCATTGTTCCCCCCAAACCTCTGCTCCCCCAGCTGGGTTTGCGGGTGCTGCTACCAACACCCTGACCCACAGGGTGTTAGGTCGTGTTCTGACTCTGTCAGCAGTTTGGTTTTTTTGTTTGTTTGTATTATTGCAGTTATCTTTTAAATTTTCCTAGTAAAGAACTGTTATACCTATTCCCATATCTTTGCCTGAGAGCCTTTTGATTTCAAAATTATAATAATTTGGAGGGAGGGGGTTTGCATTTTCCATTTCCAGGAAGGCTCCTGCCTTCCTTAGCAGACACCTGTCTTTTCAAACCAAGACAGATTTTGGTGCCCAACCTGCAGCACGAGGGCATCGAGAGGAAAAGGGAATAACAGTTCTTGAGTAATCTAATTTTTGTGTGCTGCTCTAGAAACCTCGTTAAGCGACACCATGCGGTCCAGCTTACCCTGGTTTGGGTAGCAGCACATGGTTGTGGCTGTGCCAGCTCCCCCACCGACCTCCAGCCCTGGGAACCTGGAGCAAGCGGAAACCACAACTTTGCAAATGCTACCTGTGCCTGAAGCAAATGGAAAGAGAACTGGGGTGTGAAAAATAAAGCTTGTTTATTTTCAGAAAAACAGCAAAGAAAACACAGAACACATTTACATTGTAAGAATATTTGTAACAACAACTATCTATGGAACGTATATACCCAAGAACATATCTAACAAAAGTCTATGAAACGTATTTACAGAAGACAAAAAGAAGCCCTAAAACCTATAGCCTAAAGACAACAACAAACTCTATGACGTACATGCAAAAGGGTGGCATCTCTGTCCGGGATCTCCATCGGTCCTTGAGGAAAAGCAAGAGGCACAGTCACTCCAATCAGGCAGAGACGGCTCTTCCATGTGCCCCCAGGCTGGCCCAGCAAGCGCAGCACAGGCTGGGGATGGCCACCAGAACCCAATGCACCGGGTCCCACATCCCTGAGCAGGGACCACCCAGCCCAGTCCCAGCCTGGCAGCAGGGGACCCGCTCTGCCTGTGGGGACCACATGCCTGTCCTGCTGCTGGTATTGGTCTTCATCCCAAGATCATGGCCTCTTCCTCATCTTTCTCATCAATGTCCATGTCCTCAAGGTACTCTTCCATTTCCACATCCATCTCCTCTTCCACATCTACCTCCATCTCTTCCTCTCCAGTCTCTTCTCCATCCACTTCCATCTCCTCCTCTGTATCAGCCTGCATGTCCACCTCCATCTCTTCCTCTCCAGTCTCTTCTCCATCCACTTCCATCTCCTCCTCTGTATCAATCTCCATGTCCACCTCCATCTCTTCCTCTCCAGTCTCTTCTCCATCCACTTCCATCTCCTCCTCTGTATCCATCTGCATGTCCACCTCCATCTCTTCCTCTCCAGTCTCTTCTCCATCCACTTCCATCTCTTCCTCTGTGTCAATCTCCATGTCCACCTCCATCTCTTCCTCTCCACTCTCTTCTCCATCCACTTCCATCTCCTCCTCTGTATCAATCTCCATGTCCACCTCCATCGCATTGTCTCCACTCTCTTCTCCATCCACTTCCATGTCCTCCTCTCTATCAGCCTGCATGTCCACCTCCATCTCGTCCTCTCTCTCGGTGACAGCCTGCAGAGGTAGCAACACCTCAGAGTGGGGTCCCTGTCCCACCCCATCCCCACAGAACTCCAGCCCAGCCGGGCAGCTGGGGGGTGTCCACCTCCATGGAATGGCACTGTACCTTCCTCAGGACAAATGTGAGCATCCTGCAGGGACGGATGACAAAATCCAGGCAACAGAGAGCTTTCAGGACTGATGGGAGTATCAGGGCGCAGGTGACGAGAAGAGTGACAGGGAACATGGTGAAGGGTGAGCTGGCACGAGGGCTGGCACAGGGTGGGCTGACACAAGGGCCAGTGGTTGTGTTGTGCTCTTTGCTGGACGCTGGAAGTTCCTGCTGGAACATCACATCTGTGACATCACAGTGGATCTAAAGAGCATCTTGTTCCGAGCTGAGCAATCTTCCCCAGCCCATGCTGCTCACAGCCCTGTTGCCAAGGATGGGGCATCCACAGCCTGGGCCAGTGCCTCAGCAGCCTCCGTGTAAAAGAGCAGCTCCCTCAGATCCAACTTCAATCAGCCTCCTGCAGTTGAAAGCCATCCCCCCTTGTCCTGTTGCCTCGGGCCCGGCTGAACACTGTCCCCGTCTTTCCTGTGGGACCCTTCCAGTCCTGCAGAGCTGCAGGGAGGCCTCCCCAGTGTCTCCTCTTTCCAGGCTGAGCATCCCCAGCCCCACTTGGACGGCAGTCAGGTAGATCAGGGGGAGTCAAGGCTGAAGTCAAACAGCATCAGGAACTGAGAGATGGAAGCTTTAGGCCCAGGATTGCCTCTATAATAACAGTGGAGGGGAAGATGGTGGGACACTGGCTCTGTTCTAACCGCTGATTATTTTCCTTTTTTTTTTTTTTTTTCTTTTCTGTCATGCTGATGCAGGTGTTGCTGTTTGCAAGGAAGCTTGGCACATTATCCATTGTCTTCTCCATTTGTGAAACACCGAGCAGAGTCTGGGCAGGCTGATGATGCAGAGCAAAACCTGCAAATACACCGGTGATCCTGAGCCTGGAGGATGCAGCTAAACCCGGCCAAAAATAATTTCTGGAAAGTCAAGCCTGGTTTACATTTTCTTGAGTTTGGCTATCCCTGAACCGGGGGAGAGGGCATTCGGGGGAGGGGGTACCACAGGGGTTCCCCTCCCCCGTTTTTGGGGGGTCTCCCATGGTGCCCCCTCCCCAAAAAGCTCCGCGGGCCCCCTGAAGCGGCTTCTGTTCCACCGGCCGGTGCCCCCTGATCCAGGACTGCCCCCGGTGAGTCTGGGGCGCTCTGGGGGGATTTTGGGGGGATTTTGGCGGCATTTATGGGCTTTGGGGGATTTTGTTGGGAGATTAGGGGGAATTATTGGATTTTGGAGAGAATTACTGGGTTTGTGGGGTTATGGGGGTTTTGTGGGATTTGAGGATTTTGGATTTTGGGGATTTTTTAGGGTTTTGGGGTGGTTATTTTTTGGGGGGTTTATTGAAATTTTTGGGAGGTTTTTTTTTTTTTAATTTTGGTGGGTTCCACTGGGATTTTGTGGGATTTTTTGGTGTTTAGGAGTTTTTAAATGGGATTTTGGGGGGATTTTGGGGGGTTTTAGTGGAATTTTGGGGGGCTTTGGAGTTGTCCCAGGGTGTGGGGAAGGGCTGAGAGGCACCAACATCTGGTTTAAACCCCTGAAAGTCCCAATAAACCCCATGAAATCGCAATTAAATTTCACAAATTCCCATTAGAATACCCTCGAATCCCCAAAAAAGCTCACAAAATCCCAATTAAACCCCACAAATCCCCCCAAAAATGTCTCCAAAACCACAACAAGCCCCACAAAATCCTCACGAGACCCAAAGAAATCTTGGCAACACCCAAAAAAAACCCACAAGCCCCCCCAAATCCCCACTAAAATAACTAAAAAACCCAAATCCCCAAAGAATCCCACTAAATGCCCCAACAATTCCAATAAAATGCCTCCAAATCCCCTAAAAATCCCAATAAAACACAGAAATAATTCCAGAGGATCCCACAAAATCCCCACAAAATCCCAGTAAAACCTTCCAAAATTCAAAAGAAAACACAAAAAAATCAATTAACCCCCAAATACCCCCAGGAAAAAAACTTCTCACTCAAAGCACCAAGAAAACCCCTCAAAATCCAAACTCCCCAAAATTCCCCAACTGCCTCCAAACCCAATAATTCTCCCCAAAAACCCCAATAATTCCCTGTAAACTCCCAACACAATTCCCCAAAGCCCAAAAAAGCCCCAGATATCCCAAACCCCTCCCGAGCCCTCCCTGGTCCCTCCCGGTCCCGCCCAGGCCCGTCCGGGGCCGCGGCCAAAACTGCCCGGAGCGGACGCGGAGGTCCCGGAGTGACCCCGGAGCCGATCCCGGGCTCGGCCCCTTTGGGGGATTTTGGGCCAAACCGGGCAGGTTTAGGGTGGGCTTCAGATCCCTTGCGGGGATCCCGAGCCTTTTCAGGTGGATTTTCAGCCCCTGTGGCTGATTTGAGGCTGAATCTGGTGGGGTTTAGGGGGATTTCAGATCCCTTTGGGTGATTTTAGGTCCATATGGGTGAATCTTAATCTTGTGTGCATGATTTTAGGTCCCTTTTTTGTGATTTAGTGTCCATTTAAGTAGTTTTTTTTTGCTTCTTTGGGCAATTTTAGGTCAAACCAAGCCATTAAGGTGATTTTAGGCCAAAGCAGGTACTTTCAGGGTGGATTTTAGCTGCATTTGAGGGATTTAAGGGTGATTTTAAGCCATTTCATGTGTCTTTTAAAACATTTGAGGCAATTTTAGACCCCATTGTTTGGATTTTAGAGCCCTTTGGATACTTTTAATACCATTTGGCTGATGTCAGGCCGAACCATGTGGATGTAGGCTGCATTTGATGCCCTTTTGGGTGATTTTAAACCAAACCGGGCTTTTTTAGGACAGCGCGTCCCCTTGGCCCCGCTCCTTTCCCCTCACGGTTCTGCCCTTTCCTCGCCCCCTTTCCCCTCATGGTTCAGGATCCCGGAGCGGGGGAGGAGGAGGAGGGAGGGAGGAAGAGGCGCAGCGGCAGCAGGGAGCAGCCGGAGGAGAGGAGAGAAGGAATCGCGTGGCCCTGGCGCTGCCTGAGCTCGCAGCACCCCGGGAGCATCGCCCCCATCCCGCAGGTGCCCAGGGAGGGGGAGCTCGGCCCAAATATCCTGGGGCTGCCTGGGTTTGGGGTTTTTTGCGGGGGATATTTGGAGCTGGCAGGGCTCCAGAGATCAGCCGTGGCGGGCCTTAGGGGGACATCATGGGGTCTTGAGTTCGGGAGCGGCTACACCCGGTATGAGACCAGTCACTCCCAGTATGAGCCTGGTTAAGGTCTTTCAGCTCCTGCCAAAGGTCTGACAGCTCCTAGTGAAGGTCTGACAGCTTCTGCTGAAGGTGTGACACTTCCTGGTGAAGGTCTGACAGCTCCTAGTGAAGGTGTGACAGCTCCTAGTGAAGGTCTGACAGCTCCTGGTGAAGTTATGAAACCTCCTAGTGAAGGTCGGACAGCTTCTGGTAAAAATCTGACAGCTCCTGCTGGAGATCTGACAGCTCTTGCTGAAGCTGTGACAGCTCCTTCTGAAGGTGTGACGGCTCATCCTGGTGGTCTGACAGGTCCTGGTGAAGGTCTGACAGCTCCTACTGAAGGTCTGACAGCTCCTGCTGAAGGTCTGACAGCTCTTTCTGAAGGTGTGACAGCTCCTGGTGAAAGACTGAAAGCTCCTCTTGAAGGTCTGGCAGCTTCTGGTGAAGGTGTGACAGCTCCTGGTGAAGGTCTGACAGCTCCTCCTAAATTCTGACCATTCCTGCCAAAGGTCTGACAACTCCTGCTGAAGGTCTGACAGCTCCTACTGAAGGTCTGACAGCTCCTGCTGAATTTGTGACAGCTCCTAGTGAAGGTGTGACAGCTCCTGGTTAAGGTGTGACAGGTCCTGCTGAAAGTGTGACAGCTCCTTCTGAAGGTCTGGCAGCTTCTGGTGAAGGTGTGACAGCTCCTGGTGAAGTTCTGACAGCTCCTGGTGAACATGTGAAAACTCCTGGTGAAGGTCTGACAGCTCCTGCTGAAGGTCTGACAGCTCCTTCTGAAGGTCTGACACCTCCTGGTGAATGTTCCACAGCTCCTGCTGAAGGTGTGACAGCTCCTGGTGAAAGTGTGACATCTCCAGGTGAATGTTTGACAGCTCCTGCTGAAGGTGTGACAGCTCCTGCTGGAGGTCTGACAGCTCCTTCTGATAATCTGACAGCTCCTGCTGAAGGTGTGACAGCTCCTGGTGAAGGTGGGACAACTCCTAGTGAAGTTGAGACAGCTCCTGCCGAAGTTCTGACAGCTCCTGCTGTCGGTCTGACAGGTCTTGTTTAGGTCTGATAGCTCCTCCTGAAGGTCAGAGAGCTCCTGGTGAAGGTGTGATAGCTTCTGGTGAAGGTCTGACATCTCCTGGTGAAGGTGTGACAGCTCCAGGTGAAGGTGTGACAGCTCCTAGTGAAGGTCTGACAGCTCCTGCTGAAGGTCGGAGAGCTCCTTTGAAGGTCTGACAGCTCGTGAATGTCTGACAGCTTCTGGTGAAGGTCTGACAGCTCTCAGAGCGTCAAATTTACGTGGCTAGAGGGTGGTGTGCAGAAAGGAGACAGAGGAGTCCTGTAAAAGTCCCTTGATTGGCATAAAGGGAGAGCGTGCATCAGGCGTGTGTCCAACGCAGTCTCCCAACCACTTGGATCAAGTAGCCTTCTTTTCTTCTTTCCCGGCTGCATTTTCTTTCATTCCCTTTCCCCCTTGGCTGAGCTACTTGGAAGGTACTCGGGACTTCCCGATCTGCCCATCATGTCCCCCTCATTACGTGCCCTCTATAAAACACACGATCCACGATCATTTCAACTAGCTAAATCAATTGATATTTTTAGTGAGCTTTACTGATTGACATGGACTGCTCCTCAGCCAAGGCCATGCTAAACTCCTGAACTTAGGGAAGAAGAACAAAGACTTTATAGGGTTGTGAGAGACGAGGTGACATTTTGCTGAAGCCAAAAGATTATTCAGCTAAAGAATGAAAGCTGTTGGTTCTATGTGTTGTTGTTTGTGGTTTGGATATATTCTGGTTGGTTTGTTGGGTGTTGCTGGAGAGGGGCGGGGTTGAAGCCCTGACTAAAAAGGAATTCAGATGATGGGGGAGTAGACAGAAAAGCAGGTGGTCAGGAGAGAATGGAAGTGCCCCAGTACCGAGCCAATGGGAAAGGGGACAGGGACTGCCCCAGCCGGGAAATGCCCGAAAATTTTCCACTTTGTTGGAAGGTGTGTGTGTTCTGCTCTCGGGAGGGACATGCAAATTCGGCTCGGCTGAATCGGTATGAATGAACAGTTGTTGCCCTCATTTTTAAAAGTGTTAAGTTTTCTTTTATAGTTCTTTTGAAAGTTTTAAAGTTCTCATAAAACTTTCTTAGCCTTCTGATAATGTTTACATATTTCTACTAAAGTTCTCATGCACTGTTCATGCAAATAATGATTGTTTTACATTCTTCTTTGTGGGAGGAGAAAATTAATAGACTGTTAGTTTGACCAGTGTGGTTACAGAAGTGGCAATTTCATCCTCCAATCTACTGCCACTTTTAGAATTCTATATATTGCAAAGTCAGAAATAAAATTAACTCTTTTTCTCTCTTGAACTCATCAAGCTTCTGTGTACTCCTTTGGTGCCAAATAGCAACAAAGTTTCTTTTTGCTTTGAAGACTTTGTCCCCATTTAATTGTGTCAAAAAGCCTGTTCATTTCTAACAGGATTATAAATATTAAGTTCTTCACCCAGGGCAGATTTAAAGCCCAAACTCCCATGTCACGTCCCCCAGACTTCCGGAACATCGCCAGAGCTCCCCCAAACCCTCCTGTCAGCCCCTGGAAACGCCCCAGAGACCTCCCAACCCCTGTTTCAACCCCGCAGTTGTCTGTAACTCCCCCAAAGACCCCACCCCAGCTGCCCATAACTTCCCCAAAGCCCCCCCAAGCCCCATATCACATTCCCTGACCTCAAACAAACCCTTATTCTCCCCCCTGCCCCCCTGCAATTTCACTCACACACGGCCATGGCCTGAGGGGACACGCTGGTGGTCTTCAGGTGGGAGCTGGCCAGGGCATCCTGACCAAAGACCTGCGGAGCTTCAGCCTTTGCAGGGGAGGCTGGCAGCAGCTGCACCCCCAAAACAGCCCCTGCAGCCCCCTCAGCCATGCAGCTGCACTGCTGGATGACTGGCTCTACGTGTCTGGAGGTGCAGGGGGGGCTCGGGGCATCCTAGGGTGGGCTGGTGGGATTTTCAAGAGGCTACAGGGCCAAGGGGCCTGGAGGATCTGGAAGTGCTGGGGGAATTTGGGGAAAGGGGAGGTTGGAGGGTTTTGGAGAGCAGTGTCATGACTGGCTCTATGTGTTTGGAAGTGGGAAGGCGTATCAGGGGGTCCGGGGCAATTTCTCGGGGGGCTTTGCAGGGACTATAGTGGCTGGGGGAGCTTCAGGGCATCTTGGGGGTGTGGGAGCATTTTGGAATGAGAGGGGATACAGGAGGGCTGGGGGAAAACGTGTTCTATGTCTTTAGAAGTGGGGAGGGGACTGGGGGCTGATTTTGGAGCCTCCACTGATTACTGGGTGCCCCCCTCCAGCAAAGGGCCAAGGCTGTTTTCTCCTCCCATCTGGGAGGGGGGGTGAGCTTTGAGGATCCCATCTTCAGTCGGGGGGGTCCCTTTGTCACTGAAACTGTGTGAAAATGAAACATCTCCAACAGCAAATTCAGGGTTAGAGAATCAAAGGCGTTACTTTATACTGGTCAGGACGTGCAACAGAAATCATTGCATCTACACATTGCCCGGGTGTGCAGCCAGCAACACACGGGCAGGAGGACACAGATGGCGCTTCCTGGCTGGGAGAGGGCTTGTGGCCATCTCCAGGCACCGGTCTGACAGGGATCCCCGCAGCTCCGGCCCTGCACAGCCACTCTGTCGCCAGCACAAAGGCTTCAGCAGAACCAGCAAAGGCCAAGGGGCTACTTTTCCCTTCCCCACTGCTGGCCTGGGCCGCTTGCTGAGCACAAGGACCCGTTTTCCCCTCTACCCCTGTGCTCTGCAGACCCTGGGCAGCAAATGAAAGATTCTGGGAGTCTGTCTATTACAACATATCCTACATTTATATGCTAAGGAAAAAGGAAAATAAGGAAAGAACAATGTTGAACAAATCAAACATTGCTTCTGGCTCAGGTGGCCCCAGCAGACAGAGCTTCTGGGATCAGCTCTCTGCAGAGCTCCAGCAGTGCAGCCAGCCGAGCCCTGACAGACGAGGCCGTGTCCTCCATGCCCTGTGGAGCTGATCATGCAGGCTGTCGAAGATGGAATATCGAGCTCTCTCTACTGCCTGGAGGACGTACAGTGTTTGAATTGCCAGGCTTCCGACGGCGACGCTGATGTCATCTGCCATGCCTTCAAGGGCTGAAAGAGAGAGGAACAGAGCCATGGTCAGTTCCCGGATCTGAGGGGACCCGAGGAGACCCCCGTTCCAGGGCCGTGCCAGCCGGCTCTAGCCATGGCCAGCAGGGAGCAGGGACCAACAGGATCAGCCCGAAGCTGCTGGCCACGAATCCCCCAGGTGGCCCTGACGTCTCTGTGTGCTCTGCCCACACCGCCCCTCGTCCGCACAGGGAGCAGAGCCCTCGGCAGCCGGGGCAGGGCTTGCAGCTCCCCCGCCAGCCCCCGCTGACAGCCCGCTGCCCTCACTCACCCTCACAGATGAGCTGGAGCTCTTCCTTCTTCCCCCTGAGGTGCTGCCCGGCCATCCCTGTGAACACAGAGCCTGTCACGGCCCAGCGGCACAGCTCCCTGCCAGCGGCGCTGCCAGCCCTGTGGCCACACGGCCTCCTGGCCCGGCAGGGCTCAGCCCGGGCCCTTGCCGCACGCTGCCGGCCCAGGGCACGGCTGCGAGAGGGCGGCAGCAGCGCCGAGGCCAGGCGGGGCTCCACGGCGCCGGGCCCGGATGGCGCTGCCGGGGCAGCAGCCGGGGCTGGGGCCGAGCTGCGGCGGGGCGGGGAGGGAAGGGGAGCCCGGGCTCACGGCTCACCGATGAACCTGATGGCCTCCTCTCGCAGGGACTGCTGCGGGCTGTCCAGGTACTGCAGGGCCCGGCGCAGGTGCTCGGCCGCTCGGCTCCTGTCGTCGGCCAGCTGCAGAGAGCGGCAGGAGGGAAGGGTTGGCGCGGGCTCAGCCCCTGTGCCGGGCGCTCCCTGCGCCCAGCCCCGGCCTCCCCTGCCCGCACAGCCCTGAGGCGCGGCCAGCAGCCGCGGGCGCCGGGCTCTGGAGGGGGCAGAGGGGCGGCTGCTGCCCCGGGAGCCGCGGCGCCGCCCCGCCCCGCGGCCCCGCCGGGCCGGGGCTCCATCGGCCCCGGCTCGGGCCCACGGGAGCCTGGAGAAGAGCCCGCGCAGCCTCTGGGTGCAGCAGCGGGCAGGGGCACAGCTGCCAGCCCACACACTGAGCACCGCGCTCAGGGGGCTTCTCCAGCCTGAGGCTGGCACTTCCAGGCCGTCCTTACCAGGCACTCGGTGAACTTCCACAGCTTCTTGTTCTTCACCAGTTTTTGAAGATCCCTCCTCTTCAGGAACTCAGCCACACAAAGCAGCGTTTCCTGAGAAACCTGGAGAGCAGCAGAGATGCGGAGATGGCCCCACAGCCCAGGGCGCAGGACCTGTGTCCCTGTGTCCCTGTGCCAAGGCCTGGAGGAGGCTGCAGCCCACGAGGCGCTAGGGCAGGAGGCAGCTGAGCCCCCTCCCAGGGGGACAGCAGCAGCCCATGAGTCCTCACCTGTGCCACATGCTGATTCTCATCATGGCAGTGGAAGAAGAGTGGCAGCAGGCTCTGGCGCACGTGTGTCTTCAGGGCCTTCTCTTCCTTTTCCAGTGGAAGAGACACCAATGTTTGGAAGAGCAGTATGGAGAGCAGCTGCACATGGCTATTGTCCTGTATGAAAGGAAGAAAAAAAGACCTCAGCATCGGCTGCACGGGGCTCAGCTTGG
Source organism: Anomalospiza imberbis (assembly GCF_031753505.1). Taxonomy (NCBI): domain Eukaryota; kingdom Metazoa; phylum Chordata; class Aves; order Passeriformes; family Viduidae; genus Anomalospiza; species Anomalospiza imberbis. The sequence goes on along the minus strand of NW_027099512.1, from coordinate 102,646 downwards.
CTCAGGCCTGCAAATCCACAGGGCACAAAGTGTCCAGGCAGCAGTCAGTGGCCGTGACTGGGGGCAGCGAGCCTTACGTGGTCAAAGAGTGGCAGGAGCGCCTCAACCAGCTGCAGTGCGATGGGGCTGGGTATCAGCATGGCCTTGTCCCAGAAGATAAAGCTGAGGAGCCTGACTGTCATGCTGACTATCTCTCCATCTGCGTCCCACAGGAGCTCCACAAGACTTTCAGTCAGGCTCCACATTTTTTCGCTCTGTGCAGAACACAAGTTTGTGAAACGCCATCCTGCTGCCGCAGGGCCTAGGGGCCAAAGGGCTGTTCCGAAGCACTTGGGCAGTTGAACCAGGAGGCAGGAGAGCTGGGAGCAGCTGCCCCAGCGCCCAAAGCCCAGCCAAGCCCAAGCGACTGCATTCCCAAGCGCAGCCTCAGCCGCTGCCCCCTTCTCACCATCAAGGGATCATCGATGAGCACAAGAAGGGCCCTGAGCGCCAGGCGACGCCTCTCCCTGCACTCGCTCCGCAGGTGCCTTGACAAGATTTGCAGGATTCTCTTAGCACCGCGTTCACTCAAGTTCAGGCACTCAAGAACCTGAAAGGCACAGGGCAGTGACAGGGGACCTGGCCGGCAAGAGCCCGGAACAGCACAGGGCTGGGCCCAGGCAGCAGCGCAGGGCGCGGGCACCGTCCCAGGCAGCTGCGGCTACGAGAGGGCAGAGAGCTGGGAGGCAGCTGAGCGAGGCAGTGCTGGCCATCAGGCTCACCTCCACAAGGAACGCCAGGGCGGGCAGTTCCCAGCGTGGCTCCTGTGTGCTGAGCAGCCGGAGCAGGTCGCGAGCGATCCTTGAGCACAAGGGGATGGAGACACAGGACATCTCCCTGGCAGGAGAAAAAGAAACCAAGACTTTGGGCCGGGGGACAAACCTCTCCCAGGACTGACTCACAGAGGTCTGGCCTTTCCCCAGCATCCTGTAAGGGCCCTGGGCTATTTGGGAGGTGGCTCCTTGTGGGCTCCCTCCTCTCCCAGCCTTTTCCAGTCGGCTTGGCTGTTCCTCGGTGACAAGGCCCTCTGGCCCACGACCACGGGGACTGTGTGGGGCACCCTGGGCACTGAGCACAAATGTCAGAGGCAGTGGGGAGAAGGGGGTCTCACCTGGCCAGCAGACCCACGGCATAGTGGTGGGTGTCAGCACACAGCAGCGTGTCCCAGCCACACTTGCGTTCTATTGCCACCACCACATCCTCGTGCTGCATTTGGCAGAGCAGGGACTTCAGGGTCCGCACTGCAAACCTGCATGCAGAGCAAAGCCCAGGTCACGCTGGGAGCACTGGCTCCTGCCCTGGGCACCTGGCAGGGACAGGAGGACTGGCATGGAGCACCTGTTGGGGTTGGTGGCAAGGCCGTATTGCTGCTGGCATCCCTTCCAGAAGGTATCGACCTCCGCTGGCACATCCAACGTGCTGAAGAACACTTGGAAGAGCAGATGCACAAAGAGGCGGGGGAAATACACGGTCACTACATGTGGGACACAGGGCATCTGGAGGATCTTCCACATCACCACAGTTGCCTGCAAAGGACAGAGCAGCCCGAGACAGTGCTCAGTGCCGAGGTGTCCGTGTGGCAGGGCCCGAGCATGGGAGGGAGAGGCCCGGAGAGACACAGGGGGAGCACCGGGCCTGGTGGCCCTGAAGCTGCCCCGAGGCCAGGTTTCAGCCCAGCGCCTGAGGCAGGGAGATGCAGTGGGGGAAGGAGGATGCAGAGCTGCTGGACAGGTGGCCTTGGGGCCAGCAAAGGCCAGTGTCAGAAACTCACAGCCAGGACAAAGACACCCGTTTTGTCCCCATCGGAGGTGCACGTGCTGTGCTCTGGCCAGCTCCCCAGCACATCGAGGAGTATCAGCTGCGCCGGCTCCGCAGTCCTGGGCGAGCACATGATGCTCTTCCACATGGTCAAAGCAGCTCTGTGGGGTCAGAGCTCTGTCTCAGAGGAGTCTGGGACACAGCACCGTGGCCTGGGCGGCAGCGGGGAGCTGAGCTGGCTGCCAGCCCTGCCTCTGCCCACTGCCCCTCGCCAGCAGCACCCAGACAGCCCAGCCCTGTGGGGACAGGTCCCTGAGGGCCAGCGAGGAAGCATGGCAGAAGGCTCGGGGGCTGACGTGCCAGGGCTGGCAAAGGGAGCAGCCAGAGGGCCCTGGAACTCTCTGTTGGTCAGACACCTGGGACAGGCTGTATAGGCTGATGGGCTGGGGAGCCCTGAGCCCTCTGGGCAGGTGGGCCCCATACCTGTCACAGGATGGGGCCACACGCAGGAGCGTCATTACTACGTCAGCAGGCTGCTCTTTGGTGAGATCCAGCAGGGCCCTGTTCAGCCTGTGCTCAGCAAACTGATTGGCCATGAGCCACTGGTGGATGTACCTCACCATGGCAGGCACCTGGAGAAGGCACGGGGAGACTTGGAAAGCTGCCAGAGGGAGGAATGTCCCCAGCTTCCCCAGAGAAGTGCTTCCCTTGCCACCCCACTGCCATGGCCCTCAAAGCCAGGGATGTTCCACAGAATGCTCCAAGCGCGGTGCTCGGCTGAGCAGTGACAGCAGGCCCAGCCCAGGTGGGGATGGCTGCAGGTACCTGCGCTGTTCTGCGGAAGAGGCCACGGGTGCGTTCCTGCTCTTGTGTGCGCTGCACGGCTGCATCTGGCAAAGAGCGAGCGCAGCCTGAGCTGAGGGGCTGCGGGCGAGGCCGGAGAACACAGCCCAGCCCTGCGCTCCCCAGGTAGGAACAGCCCCGGGATGTCCCAAGGGATGGAGCACGGCTCTGGGGTGTCTGTCCTGGCCCCTATTCCGTCCTGTCCATGGGCATGTCCCCAGGGGATGGGATGGGATGGGATGGGATGGGATGGGATGGGATGGGATGGGATGGGATGGGATGGGATGGGATGGGATGCAATGGGATGCAATGGGATGCAATAGGATGCAATGGGATGCAATAGGATGCAATGGGATGGGATGTGGCCAAGCTGGCTGCAGCCACCAGCCCTGCAGCCCAGCAGCCCAGCTCTGCCACTCACCCTCCTGCAGAGGCTTGAACCGCACCACCTCTTCAGTCTCCTGTGCTGGGCCAGCTCCAGGGCCTTCTTCCTCTTCCTCCACCCAGGCCAGCTTGGGCACTCTCGGGGATCTCTGCTCCATGTCAGTGACTGGATTTGTGACGACTCACAGGAGAGATGTCTCAGAAATCTCCGAGTCAGCAAGGCCTGCAGTCGTGCCTGGAAGGCACCTTCAAGAGAGAAGCCTCAGGAAGGCTACAGGACAGCAAGTCCTGCACTCTGGTCTCGAGGGCTCCTTGCCACAAGGACAGGAGACTCCTGTCAAGGATTGTGGTCTGGCCTCGAGGGCACTGGTGGCAGGGATGGGAGATGCCTCTGGGGCACCAAGTCCCACGGTCTGCCCTCGAGGACACCTGCAGAAGAGAAGCCTTGGGAAGGCCACGGGTCACCAAGTCCTGTGGTCTGGCCTCGAGGTCAGCTGCAGGAATAGCACCTCGGAAAAGCTCTGGGTCAGACACGAACAAGTGTGCTGTGCGGGGGCTCCTCACGGCACCGCTCTGTCCCGTCCTGTCCCGTCGCGTGCTCCGAGCACTGTGGTGTGGCCTTGTCACCATCAGCTCCTATGTCACCCCGTGTCACAAAGGGCCCTTGGACACGCTGTCCCGTTCCATGCCACGGTGACCATGCTGCACCATGTCACAAAGGGCCCCTGCACACACTGCCCCCTGCCCTGGGACCACCCCCAGCCCACCCAAAGTGGCTCAGGTTGGAAGGAATCCCTCACCCCAAGTGTCTAAGACACCCCGACAGGATCTTTAGGAACGGCTCAAACCATCAGCAAACGCTGCCCTGCTCTGCGGGCTCAGGGCAGCAGAAGGAGGCCCCAGGCCTGCCGACGCAGCTGCGCTGGGAAGGGCATGGGGCCTTCCACAGAAGCTGGCACGGCCTCCTTGGGACACGTCCTGGCTGGTGGCCATCCTAAGCGTGGCCGTGTGACACAGACGAGGAACGTGTGGGCCAGGGCAGGAATGCTGCTCTGACCCCTTGCGCCCGGGGAGCGCTGACATCAGCAGATGTGGCAGGGTCCCTGCCCAAGCAGACCTGCCACCCCCGAGCCCTGGCAGCACCAGTGCCTGTCTCCTGCCCCAGAGACCTGTGCCCGTGGGGGGCTTCTGTGCCAGAGGGAGCCAAAGCCCACGTGCATTGGGGGCTGCACTCCTGCCTGCAGGGGCTGTTGGCAGGAGCACCTGGAGCAACTGCTGGCAACACTTGGGTCTCTGTCAGAAGCTCTTACTCCATGCTGAAATTATCTTCTCATTGAAGTTATTGCCTTCAGCACAAAACCACCTCAGCGGCGAAGGCACAGAAGAATCTGGCAAGTAAGAATCCTCAGTTCAGGAATGCTTTACTTCCCATTGCTCGACTCAAGTAGTTCCAAAAAGTTGCAAACTTCCCAAATTAATTGGGATGGCCTGCGGAGGTGAAGATTTGTAATTTTGCTTCCCATCTCAAAGCAGCAACTCATTTGCCTTAACTTCATCCACTGAGGGTCACTTTACAGAACATAACACTACACAAAAAAAGGGCAAAAAACAAGGGCCATGCTTTGGTTTTCTAGGAAGGGATGATAATATCCTAATTCTCTTAAGGAATAAAAGCTCTCAAGAAATGAGAGTCCACTCAGTGGTACAAAAGTAGCCCAAAGAAATGAGTAGATTACAAAAGGGCTAATCCTCCCCCTGGTACAGATTTCTAAGTGGCCAGTAAAGTACAGCTCTCCCCTCTTGTTCCCTGCAGGAGAATCAGGACCATGAAGAGGAAAAGTCACAGATATTCTTTCTGCCCTCCATAACCAAAACTGTGCCAAAGCACAGATGCTGCCTTCAAACTGACTCAAATTCCAGCCTAGACCTCTCACCTTCCAGACAACTCCTTCTCCAACACCCCCCCAACACCAACCCCCCCAGACTCCCACACAGAAGCCCTCAACACCCCGCCAGGAGCCCCAGCTGTCCCCATCCCTCCGCAGAGCTTTCCCACCCTCCAGCAAACGCCCTGGTTCCCTGCAGGTGCCGTGGGATGGCACTCAGGAGGATCTGCTCCAAGGCCTTCCCCTGGAGCACGCTCAGGCTGCCAGGCCTATGGATCCTGGATCATCCTTCCCACCGAGCCTTCCCGTGCACGGCTGTTCCATTTGCACCTTTGCGCTCAGCTCGGACTTCTCCACTTCACCAGGAGTGCTGGGAAAGGATGGAGAGCAGCCGGGCAAGCTCTTTCTCCAGCTCCCTCTTTACCCTTGGGGAGGGAGAACATTCCACAGGAAAGCAACTGGTGCCACAAGGAGCGGGTGGCCTCAGGCACCTTTGGGGATGAAACAAGGCCTTTGTTTGACATAAGTAAGCACAAGCAATGCACATGAGTAAACAAGTAATTAGCACAGACATACCTAAGTACTTAGCACCAGTTAGCATAAGAAGAACCTGGTGGCCTAACTTGACATGAGAGTGACCTGACAAAAAGCTTTAGACATAGTCTACCAGAAGAACTAAGGGCAAGTGTGGAATCAGCCCTGTGCAGGGAAGCTGTGATGAAGACTTTGTGCTGCTTTGGGGCATCGAGACCCCTCCTGGCCAGCGCCTGGAAATCAGCTTCAAGTTTGGGAATCAGACACAATGTATTTCTAACCCCCTGCCTATCAAATCACCACAGCCGTGTAAAGAAGGACGGTATGTTTGATACATTCCTACATCAACCCACTTAAATTTATATGTGGCAGAGAAACATTTTAGTGGGTGCAGACCCCTGCCCTCCCGCCAGGTCAATAAAAGGGCTTTTGGTAGACCATACATTTGGCTGCCGATTTGTTTGAACGAGGGAGACCCCTCAGGACTGCTGTATCCTGAGGGAACACCATTGGCCTTGGCCTGTAGGCACCTGCACAAGCTTAAAATCAGCTGCCTCAGCTTCCAGGACCTCTCTTGGCCAGCATCCTGACGTGGATGCAGGACTGCTGTGAGGCACTGCTGGGACCCAGCGGGACAGGACCGGCTGTCTCGTGTCCACGCAGCACCCCTCACACAGCCAGGGCCATCCCAAAACCAGACAAACACTCACTTGTCAGCAGAGGGGAGCAAGGAGCACTGGGCTCCTCTCAGGGTATCTCAGCTGGGCTGTCTCCACAACATGCCCCCACTCTCAGGCCTGCTGATGCCCAGCTGCCAGAAATGCCTACCTTGTTCTCTCCAGGATGTACAGGGAGAGCCAATGAGCCGGACGCCTTGGGAGGCAAACCTTCCCAGCCTTTTCTGAGGCCAGGGACACACCAAGATCAGCCAAGACTCTCCACGCTGCCTGGCCCACACAGCCCAGCTCTGTGCTGGCTCTGGGCCACAGCAGCTTCCACTAAGCAAGAGGCAAATGCACATTGCCAAGAGTTGAAACACAGCAGACAGGGAAGAGGTGAAAAGTGTGTGTGTAAAGGCCTTTTAATTCACAGCTCTCAGAGAGAGCTCTGGGGCTCACGGCTGGACAGAGATGCTCCTGCTCATGCCTCTGTCCAAAGGGGGAACACACCCTGCTGCAGGTGCTTGGGTTGGTCTCTGCAGGTCCAGGCAGATGCCAAACCCGCTCTTCACAGCCTTCTCCCTTCCCTTGCCACTCTGCCACAGAGAGCCAAAGGGGGACCCTTGCACCTACCTCACTGGGAGCTCCCTGGGAAGCACTTTCCTTGAGAAGCAAGCCCTTTTCCTCCAAAGGCATTTCCCCAAATGAAGCTTTCTTGGGCAACACCAACACACTCTTAAGAAAAGCTGGAAAGGCTTAATGACTTCAGGTCCTTTCAGGACAGGCACTCCAGCTGTAGCTCATATTCTCCCAAGTGTGTTTCCAGGTGGAGGTTCAGAGGGGCAGCCCCAGGCCCTCTACAAACACAAGCTGCCTGCTGCCTCTTCACCTGCCTCAACTCCTGCCTGCGGTCACGGCACCAAAACCAGGCTGTTCCAGCCAGAGCCCAGAGCCCTGTTCCCGCAGGAAGCTGTTGCCAGCACCTTCCAGGACTCTCCGCTGTGCATGCAGAGCTTTTCATGCCCGCTCCCAACAGGCTTTGGAAGGCAGAGCACAGCCTGGCTGGCTCTGCCACCAGCACAGCCCAAACACTGGTGGAGGAAGAAGTAGCAGGGGTTGTTTTGCGGCCATGCCCAAGAGAAACTGGAAGGGTGCCCTCCCTCTGGTCTCACTTGGTTGGCTTTCTGACTGGCTCTGAGCCTGGGGCTGCCATTGCTCAGTTGTGGGGACCAGAACCACACCCGGGATCCCGGCCCTGCCTGACCGTGCTCCAGGCACTCTGTGCAGAGATAAACAGTGTGTATCAAGCTTAAAAGGGGCCTTGACCAAAAGGGCTGCTGGTAAGCTGCTCAGAGACATCTGGTGCACAGCTCAGTCCCTGTGTGAGTAAAGGTTTGGGGCTTGCAAGCAGCCGCCAACCAAGCATGGCCGGAGGGAGGGGGAAGGGTCCATTTGCCAATAGAGCGGCAGGAGGAAGGGATATTTACTGTTCAATTCTGTGACCACTAGTGATCCTGGGGGTGGGTCAAGTGAATCTGGACCTTAATGCTGTGATTCTACTTACTGCTATTGTGCGCTTATGGTGTCTGGACATTGTGGTTAATGTAGGTGGGTTTTTGTGATTGTGTGAGTGAGTGCCTTTGTGGGCTCAGTTATACGAAGGAGGGGGCGAGTGAGTGAGTGTACCCATGGTGCGGGGCGGGGAGGCTCTGCCCACTAGTGAGGCGGCCAAGTGAGGCCCAGGGTGCCGGCTGGGAGGCTGTGTGGGCAGATAGCATCCTGCGGGGAGGCAGCTGGGGAGAAGCAGAGCAAGCAAAGAAGTGTGGGTGAGGACACGTGGCATGTTTGAATGTGTTTGTGTAGATTGTGCATGTTTTAACTGTGGCTAGACGAACTGAGAGGATTCCACTGCCTCAGTGGTTCGGGTTTGACCCCTGGGAGTTTGTAAATCCAGTGAATCACTGGATAGATAAAGGGGATGAATGGGTTTATTTAGAGGGACTTTATTGGACCTCAGCTAATGGTAACATAAAGGTAATTTACATCGTTTCTCTAGATTGGAAGCAACCCACTGTGGAGAATTTAGAAATTCACGAAGGAGTAAGTGGAATAGCCTGCCTTTGTGGGCAATTCTTGGGAGCCTTGGGCACCTCGAGAGACTGGCACCCTCCATGGGCACTATTGCAGTGCGGAGTTTGTGAGAAGCGTTGGTATTGCTGTTCAGCAGGCGGCGGGGCATATGCTCTGAGTGTGGATGGATGTTTCCTAATTGAGCCCATTTTGAACCTCAGATTTTAAAGCTTGTGTGTGGAAAATCACATCTGGTACCTGTAACCTGGGGTTGCACGTGGGAGGAGAATTGGGAAAGGACTGTGAGGCTTTGTGAAGAGAGTTTTGGGTGGAAGTGAGAAGGAGAAGGAGATAATGGGAACGCACCAGAGCAAAGAAGTTACCCCGAGCTAGCTCTTTAGGGTGTATCTTAACCCACTGGAAAGAAGTCACCAGTAGGGGGGGATTGGAGAACAAGATTTAATCCAACACTGCATGCGGTGGTGGCCATTATACAGGCTGGAAGATTGAGCCAAGTGGCCACCGGCAGGAACTTTAGATTGTAATACCTTGTTGCAGTTAATGCGGTTTTTAAGACAGGAAGGAAGTAGGATGAGGTCTCTTATGCTGATATGTTTCTTGCCTTACGAAATCATCTGGAATGGGAGAGGCACTGTGGGCTCAGCGCTCCCTCAGACCCACTGGTGTTAGCCCTTGAGAAGGAAAACAAAGGAAATAGAGGGCAAATTAAGCAATGTTGCTCAGCGTGCAGCATAGGACAGCCATGTACCAAATCAGATAAGGTCTACCGTGCTGCAGCTCAAGAACAAGATGCAATAGATTTGCTGAAAGTGCCTCCTAGGAGACGGGAGGATGAGGATGAGGATGAGGATGAGGATGAGGATGAGGATGAGGATGAGGTGGACTTTCCAAAAAAAGAGGATGCAGGCTTGGAAGGGACATCTACTCAAACCCACTCCCCTCCTGGCAGTCCGGTTTTGTCCAGAACCAGGAGACAAGCAGTGTTACAGGCCGCTCTGCGAGAGGCAGTGGGACCAGAAGGAGGGAGACTGATGGTTAAAGTACCATTCTCCACCCCTGATCTAGAGGCGTGGGAAAGGATTGCTAAAAATTACCACAGCAACTCGACACTTATAGCGAAGCATTTACGATATGTTATCAAACAACACAACCCAGATTGGAGAGACACCCAGGTATTACTGGATACTTTCACTGAAACAGAAAAGCAGCTGATCCTGAGAACAGCAGGGGCTTTGGCAGAGGATCACCGTAAAAGCCAGTGATTGGATGTAAGAGAATTTTTCCCTCTCCAAGGGATCCTAAATGGGATCCAAATATATCGGCAGAGTTTCAGAAATTAGCAGATTATCAAGATTGGATAGCACTGGGAGTGGAGAGAGCTATCCCAAACACCAAAAAATGGTCTGTCCTGTATTCTATTAAGCAGGGGCCTTCCGAGACTCCATCTGAGTTTCTAGAGTGTCTAAGGGATTCTATGCATCGCCATGCATCATTAGACCTGGGGTCTGAGATAGGAATTGTGGTGCGGAGAATCACAAATGGGACATCTCGCCATGATCAATATGATCAAGTGAAGCCAATTTTATTGTACAGAGGCCTGTATTTAGAATCAGTTCTGCTGTGCAAGAGTCTCTAGCTAATACATGATTGGTTAATCCTAGCTGTTTATGCGTCTAAAATTAAATGCTGGTTGGATCACCCGATTCTTCATGCGTCTTGCTTTGGTTGTCTGGCTCACCCTGAGTTCTCTTTTTTATTTTGCTGACAACTTTGCGGATTCCTCTGACTTCTTCTTTTCCTGTCGTCAAGGATTCACTGACCCCGTTTCTAGAACTGGTTCCTTTGTTACCAGAAGGCTGGACTGTGCATCTGCTGAATGTGTCCATTGTCCTGCAAAAAATCCTTAACAGGGGATGTTCTATTAGTTCCAGAAGCAGGGTGAAATCTATTAGGGTGGGATTTACAGGTGCAGTTAGACATTGGAGTACTGCCAGAGGAAGGAAAAATGGTGGTTAAACTTCTCCAATTAACAGAAGAGAATGAGGACAAAATTCATGAGATGGTGCGGGCAAAACCAAAAAATTAAGGTAAATTGAACATGAAACCTGTAGTAATAAAAACAGTTGATGAGAACCATCCAGTTCAGGTATGACAATACCCACTCTCCCTGGAAGGGAGACAAGGACTGCAGCTGGCCACCCAGGACCTACTTGAGTAGGGTGCCTTAGAACCATGTATGTCCCACTCGCGGCTTCTCTTTCCTTTGTCTGCCCCGGTCAGCTCCCGAATGCCCGGCTTGGGCTTCTCAGCTTTTCGTCGGGGCCGGGGCTCGCCGCAGTTTCCGGGCGCTTTTGCTGTCGCGCTCCAGGGTGGGCTGATGGCCGCGCTTTGCCGTCGGCGCGAGGGAAGAAACAAAGAGGCAGGGAATTCGTCCAAATCCGTCCGCGTGGCGGCTGGATGCTTTATTGGCTGCGAGAGCCGCGATGGAAAGGCTGCAGCCGATCCCAGCTTCGCACGGACGCAAATGGCCTCGAGCATGCCGAGGAGTGGGATCAAATAGGGAAGGGACAGGGCGGATGGGGAGCCCTCCCGCCCAATGGGTACAGACATCGCGGTGATGACGTGTACTACAGCGACCAATGGGAACACGGCAGGGGCGGACACGAGACTTTGGGGTGAGTGGCACCACGAGACCGGGAACACAGGCACGGAAATCGCAGGAGTAGGGGAAAACCCGGGGGATGCACGAGGGTGCAGAGAACTGGAAAACTAACAAAGGAAAAACCCATGTGAACCTAAACCTGGGATGCAACAATTCCCCGCTTTAAATAATATAAAAAAGACAGTTGTCTCTGTTGGGATTCTTTCGCAGTGGCCTCTTCTCTTAGCTTCTTCTGCTGCTGTGACCGCTTTGTAGATGGAAAGGGCTTGGGGATGGTACTGCAGCTGCTTCTTCCCTGGGTGTTTGGGGATAGGGGAACTGGGACAACAACTTTATTATACATGATTTGGAGACATACATGGTCTGAGGTAGATGTGGGAAAAGTGTTTTTTAGGGAGATGTTGAGTCTCTCCCTTTTCTGCGGCGCCTGCGATTGGATGCAACCCCTTGGTTGGTGGGATCATTGGTTGCATCTACTGGCACTGTATCGTTCCGACTCACTGACTGTCCTGGTGTGTAAGGTTTGACATGCCTCCTGGGGATCCACTTGACTCCTGAGGGCGTGGATACGCAGGCATATCCCCGTCCCCAAGTCAAGAGTGGGAATGGACCCTGGATTTCTTTAGAGTCTGGATCCCTCACTAATACTGGAGGCCTGTCTTCTGGCTGGAGCTCCTGATGTTGTTTGAAATGTCTCAGGGCTGGCGGTTCTTGCCTGTCAAAAGAGCAGTTTAGGAAATTGATAGTAAACAAGGCCTTGCAGAGTCTCTCGTGCGGTGACAGCACTCGCACATCTCCCCGCTGTTTCCGGAGGACTTGTTTCAGCGTCTGGTGAGTCCTCTCTATTATGGCCTGGCCGGTGGGGGAGTGAGGAATCCCAGTATTATGCTGGACCCCCCATTCCTGCAGGAAGTTACTGAGCACCCTGGAAGTATATGCTGGACCATTATCAGTTTTTATTGTGGCTGGGACCCCTAAAGTAGCAAAGGCGTGTATGAGGTGTTTTTTCACGTCTGTGGCTCTTTCTCCTATGTGGGCTGAGGCGAAAACTGCTCCCAAGAAGGTGTCCACGGTTACATGGACATTCTTGAGTTTCCCAAATTCGGGGACTTTGGTGACGTCCATCTGCCATACCTCACAACTGCGGAGACCTCTGGGATTCACACCTGCTCCCAGTGTTGGTAAAGTTGCCTCCTGACAGTTGGGGCATGAGGCCACAATTTCCCTGGCTTGGTCACGCCGCAGATGGAATTGGCGTACCAGACCTGGGGCATTTTGATGGAACTGATGATGGCTGAGTTTGGCCTGCTCGACTATGTTTGGCTGGCCTCCCAGCTGTACTGGGGCTGCCAAGGCGTCTGCTCTGCGGTTCCCTTCGGTAATAAAGCCTGGGAGATCCGTGTGTGACCTCACATGTACCACATAAAAGGGATGCTCACGGTTAGAAACCAAGTGTACTAATTCTGTGAGCAACCTGAAGATGACTTGATTTGGGACCTCTTTTACAATTGCATGTTCAGCTCTAGACACTGCTCCTGCCACATATGCCGAATCTGTGACTAGATTGAAAGGTTGATCGAATTTTTTAAAAGCCCTCACGACAGCATCCAACTCAGCTACTTGTGGGGAACCTTCCACTACCTTAACGTCTGATTCCCACAACTGAGTCTCTGGGTCTTTCCACGTCACTACTGACTTGTGGGACTTCCCTGACCCATCTGTGAACACTGTCAGTGCTTTAAGTGGTTTTTTACTTTGCAATTCTCTCGGCAACAATTTGAATTCTGTATTGAACAGATGATGGCCAGGATGCCCAATTTGAATTTGGCCTGAGAAGCTGTCTAGAGCAAACTGCAAATTTTCATTTTGTCTGAGAAGGTGTTCAAAGGTCTCCTTGGTCATTTTCCCCGTGGATGTTTTGATGGGGAGGTGGATACATGTGAAGTCACAACCCGCTAGTACTTGCAGACGAGCCCTGGCCCGTATTATGAGCTGCGCCATCAGCTCTTGTGGCTTGGTGATACTTTTGGACTGTCTGTGGCCAAGGAACACCCACTCAATTATCAAGAGGGGGTCCTGTTGGCCCTTGTCCCACTGGAATATCATACCGTATAAATGGGGTAACTCACCTAAGATGATGAAGCGGAAAGGCAGCCCTGGTTGACAGCGATGGGCTTGCCTACTCGCGATGGTGGTTTGGACCTTCTCGAGTGTGGCTCTGGCCTCCCGGGTAAGGACTCTTGGGGAACTTAAACCCTCATCCCCCTCCCTTTCTGCTAACAAGTCAAAAAGAGGGGATAGTTCTCTCGTGGTGAGTCCCAGCCATGGCCTGATCCAATTTAGTGATCCACACAAGCGCTGGATGTCATTCAGCGTCTTGGGGTTGTTACTTATCTGAATTTGTTGAGGCCTAATTGTTCGGTTATTAATTTCTAGGCCCAGGTACTTCCAGGGTGGCAGTAACTGTACCTTCTCTTTTTGTAGCTTGAATCCGGCCACCGACAAGGCCTTAACAGTGTCCTCCAGAGCTGCTTGTAGGACCTCGCTGTCAGGGGCACAAATCAGCACGTCATCCATGTAATGATAGAAAATACAGGATGTCCACTTGGCACGCATTGGGGACAGAACTCTGGCGACATACCACTGGCATATAGTGGGGGAACATTTTAGCCCCTGAGGTAGTACTGTCCAGTGGTAGCGCTTCATAGGGGCTTCCCTGTTGATGGAGGGTACAGAGAAGGCAAAACGGGGAGCATCATCCGGATGGAGCGGGATTTGAAAGAAGCAATCCTTAATGTCAATTACAGCCAAATTATAATTTTGGGGTAGCATAGATGGAGATGGCATACCCGGTTGGAGAGAGCCCAGATTTTCTATGGCTTCATTAATTTTCCTTAGGTCATGGAGGAGTCGCCACCTGTCCTTCCCTTGTTTTTTAATTACAAACACCGGAGAGTTCCAGGGGCTGTTAGTTTCGACTATATGTCCCTTTGCCAATTCCTCCTCCACTAGTTTTGTGAGCGCCTGTAGTTTTTGTTTACTCAGCGGCCACTGCTCCACCCAGACAGGCTTATCTGTGAGCCATGTTAATTTCTGTGTGGGGCGCTCCTCAGTGGCCGCACCTAAAAATGTTGGGGGGCCGGAAATTCCAATTTGGCTCCCCACTGGGACATGGCGTCTCTCCCCCAAAGTGTAAATTTACAATCGATCACGAACGGACGTACTGAGGCTAGCAGTCCGTTCGGACCCTTAATTTGGATAATATTTTTTGATTGCTTTGCTGGCTGGGGCCCGCCTAGTCCTAAGACTGGCGTGGCCACATTTTGCAGCTCCCAGTGTGACGGCCACTTATGGGGTGGGATGACCGTCACATCTGCCCCTGTGTCCAACATCCCCTGAAGGTATGCAGAATGCCCCTCGCTCTTGAGTTTACACCATACGAGGGGTTTTTCCTCTCCCAACTTCCCAGCATAAAAGACTGAGAGTTCCAGGTCATTACACAGAGCACGAGGAATAGGAATTGCCTGTGCAATAACCTGGCCCTTAGGCAGGAAGAGGGGGGGATGGACACAGCGTGCCACGAGATAGAAGAGCCTCGGATTAAGGGTGGAAATTACCGGAGGAACCTCTATCTCCAGTGGGGTGCTTTTTGTGTCTCCGACCACGAGGTACCTGCAGTTCAGAAGGTCCTCCTTCCTCCTGGTTTCACAGCGGCAGATGTGTGATAGAAGCTCTGCATGTGCTATGAAGAAATGCCAGTCCTGGGAATGAAAGTGGACAGAATTGGTGAGTCGGAGCCGATAAGGCTCCCTGATGTCAGTAGTTGAGAGGCAGCCGCTTACAGATGGGACTAGATGGTGTATCACGGCTCCTCTCGCGGCACCACGACTTGCCTCATTTTTGTCAGCACGCGAGGCAAGTGCGCGTTCCTTTCCTAGTTTTTTGGGATTGTGGGGCTCCCATCCCTCCTCCCTCCTCCCGCAGCCCTGGGTGGTATAGTCCTTAGAAGTGGGCAGCGATCCTGAAAATGTCCCTCCTGATGGCAGTGGAAGCACCGGCGTGTGGATGGAAGTCGTTTCGGAGCTGAGTTCCTTGGAGGAGCAACAGCAGATGCGACCAGCTTGTCTTTAGGTCTCTTTGGGGCTTCCTCCTCTATCAGGTGTGATTTCAGGGTGCACTCCTCGATGATCTGGTCGAGGGTCGGCGCTGGTGAGGCCGGCAGCGACAGGATGATTCTTTTGCACATGGTGTTGGCATTCATGTGCACCACTTCTAGGACTAGTCCGTCTCGGTGTTCAGGTCTCTCCACCCGTCTCTCGACTGCCGCCCGGACCCGGTCTACGAAATCTACAAAAGGCTCTGCGACACCTTGTTTAATCGCTGTATAGGGAACCATCGGGTCCTTGGTGGGCATGCCCAGGAACGCACGCTCTGCTGCACCCCTGGACATGTCCAGCACGGCCGTTGGAATTCCCCGAGCTTGAAGTTGCCCTTCACTCCATTCTCCTTCACCCACAAGATGGTCCAAAGTGATCGGTTCTTCCGCGAAATCCAGGCTGTAAGGCCCTTCTAGGATTTCGGGAAGCAGGTCTGCTGCCAGTTTCTTCCACCTCCTCTCCCACAGGCTGTATTCTGATGGGAGAAGCAGGCAGCTAAACAGACACTTAAGGTCTGCTGGCACTACGGTTCTAGACGTTAAAGTCGCTTTTAAAATGCCTTTAAAAAAGGGGCTTTTTTGTCCAAAATCGCGTGATGTTTTGCAGACCTCTTTTATGGATTCATAGGGAAGGGGTGTCCATGTAGGGTTTTCCCCTCCCCTGGCGTAGGAGGCTGGAGTGCGGAGCGACTGCTCGACTTCATAGATTGGGCCCCGTCCCCTCCCCTCTCCCCTACTCCCCCCTCCCCCCCTGGGTATCCGAGGAGCGGGAGGACGTGGGGGCGCGGTACGTGGGACAGGGCAGGGAGAATCTTCTCCCTGGGACAGCGGGGCGGAGGTGACAGAGCCCTCCCTGTTGGGGGAGGGTGGGGCTGATGTTGCGGCAGGCAGGACATGGAAGAAGGGGACGCCCACCCGAGGGGGAACAGGGGGAGGGGTGGCAACCCGATGCCTGGAGTGGGCGGTGCCCACACCCACAGGGAAACAGGAAGGGGTGGGGTCAAAGGTGGGGATACAGGGAACAAAGGGGACAAAGGGATTATGGGGAGAAGAAACCTCTCCACGTGGCCGCCCTCCATCTTGGGAAGACAGAGGCCCTAGCCACGTGGCTGCGGCTTCCTCAGGGGGACAAAGAAAGGGATTCAGGGGAGCAGAGCAGCGCGGGGTAGCGCCAGAACTAGGATTTCTAACTGGGAAAAAGGGATTGGAAAAGGGGTTTGGGGTTAGTTCCTCAGCAGAGTAGCTAATTCCACCAAGGCGGGGGTGCCGGGACAGCTCGGGGGAGCCAGGAGCACGGTCCACGTCTGTGGAGCTGCCCTGCGCCTCAGAGCGGCGGAGTACTCCCCTCTGCCTACCCGGTTTAGGGGAAAAAGGGGTAGGAGAGGATGGGGAAATGGATTCGGGGGAAACAAGAGTTTTGCCCGATGGCTCTTTCCTTTCCTCGGCTGCTTCTCGCGCGGACCCTGCTTTTACAGCCTCCGAGATCAGCAAATGGAGCTTTGGGAAACAATCTTTCACAGAGGGATCCCTGTCCATTCCCTCTGCTAACCTGGCTCCTACTTGCTCCCAGAACTCTGTTCTGTGAGCATCCTCCGCGGTTACACGTGGAAAGGAAAAGCAGAGCCATCGTACAAACTGCTTGACTGAATTTTTGGGGTAGGGATGTTTTACTGATAAAATCCCCTTAATTTGGGTATAGAATTCCCTTTGTTGGGCAGATAGCGTGGTCCCCATGCTATTTCTACCCAAAGCCTCACCCCTGGTGCAGAAAAGGCGAAAGAAAAAAAGCAAAAAACGCGAAAGACCCCGGCGGCCCGCCGCACACGCTGCGCGCTGCGTGATCCGTACCGCCGGAAACGCGGCAGAGCCCACCCACGTGAAGTATCAGCCGGGTACCCCCCGCGGCTAATCACTCACCAAACCGGAATCTTCGCAAATAAAAGCTGCTACCAGGGTCTTCTTTCCCGGGAAGCGTCCGTTCTTCGGCTTTCCGTAGCCGTGAATGGTTGCGCTTCCAGTCCCACGCGGGAAAACACAGCGTGTTTTCCTGTGGGTGGCGGAGACGTCACTGACTTACTTCGGGGGGGCACTTGCTCCCGTTTTCAGTCCGGCACGGAGCACTTTTCCGTCGTGGACCGCGACCCTGCGGTGGCGGTGGCGGTTTTCCGCGCGGATCGCGCTCGCTCGTCTCGGCAGCGGCGCTCGCTGGTCGGCGGCGCGGCTTCGCGGCGGCGGCGCTCTCTGTGCGCGGCTCCCGGGTGCTCTGTGGTGACTCTCTGCCTGCTCCGCGGCTTTGCGCTGGCCGTGGCCCGGACGTTGGGCGTCACTCGCGGCTGCTCTTTACTTTGTCTGCCCCGGTCAGCTCCCGAATGCCCGGCTTGGGCTTCTCAGCTTTTCGTCGGGGCCGGGGCTCGCCGCAGTTTCCGGGCGCTTTTGCTGTCGCGCTCCGGGTGGGCTGTTGGCCGCGCTTTGCCGTCGGCGCGAGGGAAGAAACAAAGAGGCAGGGAATTCGTCCAAATCCGTCCGCGTGGCGGCTGGATGCTTTATTGGCTGCGAGAGCTGCGATGGAAAGGCTGCAGCCGACCCCAGCTTCGCACGGACGCAAATGGCCTCGAGCATGCCGAGGAGTGGGATCAAATAGGGAAGGGACAGGGCGGACGGGGAGTCCTCCCGCCCAATGGGTACAGACATCGCGGTGATGACGTGTACTACAGCGACCAATGGGAACACGGCAGGGGCGGACACGAGACTTTGGGGTGAGTGGCACCACGAGACCGGGAACACAGGCACGGAAATCGCAGGAGTAGGGGAAAACCCGGGGGATGCACGAGGGTGCAGAGAACTGGAAAACTAACAAAGGAAAAACCCATGTGAACCTAAACCTGGGATGCAACATGTCCCCCATAATACACCTGTTTTACCAGTAAAGAAGTCTGATGGGACTTACAAGCTTGTCCAAGATTTAAGAGAAGTTAACAAAAGAACAGTGAATCAGTACCCAGTAGTGCCTAAGCCCTATACACTACTGAGTAATATCCCCCCAGCACACCAGTGGTTTAGTGTGACAGACCTAAAAGATGCCTTTTGGGCATGTCCACTGGCAGGAGAAAGTAGGGATATGTTTGCCTCTGAATGGGAGGACCCCGATTCAGGGAGAAAGCAACAGCTTCGGTGGACTAGGTTACCACAAGGGTTTTCCAAATCCCCAAACCAAACAATTCTCCATCAAACCTGAGATAAAGATCATCCAGTATGGAGACGATTTGCTTCTCTCAGGACGGGAAGAAAACAAAGTTCGAGAATCCACCATAGCATTGTTAAGTTTTCTGGGGAGCCAAGGACTTTGAGTATCAAAAGGGAAACTCCAATTTGTAGAGAGGGAAGTAAAATGCCTAGGACGTGTGATTTGTCAAGGGAGCCAGTGGCTGAACCCTCAGAGAATTGCAGGGATTGCCTCACTCCCACGGCCAAAATCTAAGAGAGAAGTCAGAGGGCTTTTAGGCCTGTTGGGATAGTGTAGGCTATGGATTGAAGGATACATGCAGGCCATCAGGTTCTTGTTTGAAAAGTTAATAGAAGAAGAGATAAGGTGGGAAGAAGACGACAAGCAAATTTTGAAGCTTTAAAGAAAAAATTAGTCAGTGCAGCAGCACTGAGTCTTCCTGCCTTAGACAAACCCTTCTATCTGTTTGTGGATATAGAAAAAGGGGCAGCACATGGAGTGTTAGCCCAGGACCGGGGAGGATCCAGGAAACCAGTGGCCTGTTTATCAAAACTGCAAGACCCTGCCAGCTGTGGGTGGCCAACCTGCATTCAGGCGGTGGCAGCGAGCGCCCTACTCGTAGAAGAAAGCAAAAAATTAACCTCTGGGGGAAAATTGAAAATATATACCACTCACTCAGTAAGGAGTATCCTCAGCTAAAAGGCTGAGAAATGGCTCACTGATTCCCAAGTGCTAAAATATGAAGCCATCCTAATAGACAATGGATAACTAGAGTTAATTGTGAGTAACCAACTGAACCCTGCCCAGTTTTTAGATGGAAATCCAGGTGAGGAATTAATATATAATTGCCTAGAGGTTATAAATTATCAAACTAAAGTAAGAGAGGACCTAACACATCAACCATTCCAAGGAGGGAAATGATTGTACATTGATGGATTTCCACAGGTAATCCGGGGACAATGGGTATCAGGATACATTATAGTAGATGAAGAGTTAGTGGCCCTAGAAAAAGGAAAGTTACCTTCCAACTGGTCAGCCCAAGCATGTGAGTTGTATGCCCTAAAGCAAACTCTGGAAATATTAGCACAGAAAAGAGGAACAATATATACAGACTCAAAATATGCTTTTGGAGTAGTGCATACCTATGGGAAAATCTGGGAAGAGTGTGGGCTATTAAATTCAATGGGGAAAGGAACTAAAAACTTATTTTAGAAGTGATAGAAACCTTACAAATACCAGAAGAAGTGGCAGTAGTATATGTTAAAGGACATAAAAAAGGGGTGACTCAAGAAGAACAGTGGAACCATTTAGCAGATTTAGACGCTAAGAATTCAGCCAAATCAGGGTCAGAAAAACTAATGATAGCATTAACCCCTATGGGAGAAATAGAAGAAGTTCCCGTATTCAGTGAGACAGAAGAGAAAGAATTCCTTAGAATAGGAGCTAAGAATGATAACAAAGGGAAGTGGAGATTAGCAGATGGGAGACAAATGTTGAATAAACTCCTTGCCAGGAAAATGTTAGAAGGCATACATGGAACAACACATTGGGGTACACAAGCGCTAAGTGATCAATTTCTAAGGGACTGGGGCTGCATTGGAATTTTTTGGGGATAGCTAAGCAAGTAACTGAAAGGTGTGTGATATGCCAACAAGTGAGTCAGAAAATCATGAGGAAAACACCCAGAGGAGGGCAAGAACTAGCCTTAAGACCCTGTCAAAACATCCAAGTAGACTTTACCGAGCTTCCCCATGTACAACGGTGGAAGTTTTTACTAGTGATAGTAGGCAACTTGACTCACTGGGTAGAGGCGGTACCCACGGTTAAAGCCAATGCCAATGTTGTGAGTAAAACACTTCTAGAATCAATCATTCCCCAATATGGGATGGTGAACAGGATTGATTCAGACCAAGGAACTCATTTCACCTCTAAAATATTGCAAAAAGTTGTTCAAACCCTGGGAGTAAATGGGAATTACATACTCCATGGCATCCACAGAGTTCTGGTCACACTGAGAGGATGAATCAAACTCTTAAAAGAGCTCTAGTTGAGCTGATGACTGAAACCCACGTCATAGATAAAATGTCTCCCTTTGTCCTTATTAAAAATTAGAAACCAACCCCGGTCAGATCTGGGGGTGTCACCCTATGAAATGACATTTGGTTACCCTTTTTGACCTCACCCCAGAGCATTGCCATCTATGAGGAAGGGGAAGCCAATACCAAGAAATATGTTATGTCTATAGGAGAAACCTTACAAGGGCTATAACATAAAGGAGCAATTCCTCAAACTAACACCCTGGATTTCAGAATCCATAATGTTAATTCTGGGGATTGGATCAAGTAATGATCAAGTCATGGAGAGATCAACCTCTAACTCCTCAGTGGGAAGGTCCCTTTCAGGCACTGTTCATCACCGAATCAGCCGTGTGAACTGCAGAGTGGGGATGGACTCATGCCAACAGATGGACTCATGCCAACAGTTAAAGGCCCGGTAGAAGAACCCAAAGAGTGAACTACAACATCCAGACTGGGTGAAACGAGATTGACTCTTAAGCAGAGACTGAAAGACAACCAGAAAGACACCAAGATGCCCAAAGTCAAGCTTCCACCAACCAGTTTGAGGACTGTCTTCCTGTGTTAATGGGTGAGAATTATCAGCATCTGTTGATGGGAAGTACACAAGGGTCTGTAAAAGGTGATGGGACAGCTTCTTTAAGAAAATAAGACAAAGGAAGCAGGGCAAGACCCCTTTGTTCACTACCAAGAAGACCCCATAGCCCTGCTGTGGGTAGCAACCCCGTAGGCATGGTAAGGTAGGGACAAAAGGCCATATTGGACCTCTGTAATTCCCCAACTGTCTTTGAATACAAAAGGGACTGGAGGGCGAGACCGAGCTGGCCTCTGGACCCCTAAGATACAATGACTATGGATCGCAACCACATAGGCACGGTAGATGGGAGTCAGAGCCATACTGGACCTCTGTAAGGCCCTTTTGTCCATTCCAAATAAGTGTGTCTAAGGAAAACCTGAGATTTTTCTCCTGTTCCCACTGTCCTTGCCCACATCAACAGCTGCTAGTATGACTCATTCAAGAGAGAGAGAATTTTTTTAATGTAATTGTTCAAGCAAAATGACTTATAGAAAAAGAAAAGGGGGTTTGTTATAGATGGGTAATCCTATTGTTGACTCTCACAATTAAGGGGTGAATATTAAGTATATGTTAAGAGAAGTTGTGTAGGTGTATAGTTATCTTTCCCCTCCCTCTTGCATTGTTATCACGGGATGCCCTCAGTAGTCAAGGCATTTGGGAGGGTCGGCTTGTTGCTATGGCAGCGCCTGACCTCCAATCAAGCTGTAAGAAAGTGATCTCCACCACTGGACAGTGAAGAAGAAGTGGATTGACAAGACTTTGGGAGGGGCTAGAGGTATAAAAGATAGAGCATCCATTTTGTAGATGAGCACAGGGTGACTGAATGCTTTGCTTCTGGCACTGTATTTATTCTTTATTCACTCTTCTGTTGTATTTTGATAAGGTCGTAATAAACCATTTACATTTGTGAAAGTGAAAATAGTTTCTCACATGGGGTTAGGGAATGTGGGGCAAGGTGTCCACACTGGGTCAGACCTCAAGTTAAACTTCTCTGACCTGGCCAGACCTCTTTAGGAGCGGCCCTACATCAATATCAATCACAGAATGCTGCAATCACCTCTTCTCTAATGAGAACAGTAATAAAAGACACTCTTTAAAATAGGAATACATATTTCTTAGAAGCTCTTTGAAATATTTCTCCATAACTGTATAAGGAAACCTTCTTAATGAACTACATTAGAGCAGAGGGAAATCAAGGCAGAGCCATGGTTTGTCAGAAGTTGCTTGATCCTAATGAGCCCTGTGGTGCATTTGGAGCTGAGCCCTGGAACCTCAAGGCCTGAGAGGAGATTGCACAAACCTTTCCAGGAGTCAAAGTCAGAGGAAAAACCCAAAATGTCTCAAAGCATTAATGGGTGCCACTGAGGTCCATCCCAAACACAGGCTCCTCATGGACTCCTTGGAGGAGAGAACTGGAGGCCAGGATGGTAAAAAAAAAAGTCTCAGAAACTCAGTGTGGAAAGGAAAATCCAAAGTACCTTAAACTCCTTGAGTATCTCAAAACATCAATGAGCCCCACTGAGTGTCAGTACAAAGCTCTCAAGGGACACGTTAAAGCAGATAATTGGGGCCATGATTGCACAAACCTCTCACAGAGTCTGGATCAAAAGGGAAACACCAAGTACCTTAAAAGAACTGAAGTACCTTGAAGCATTAATGAGCCCCACTGAGTGTTGTTCCTGACAAAGCCTCTCCAGGGACTAATTACAGCAGATAATTGGAGGCCATGATTGCACAAAGCTCTCAGAGACTCCAAGGCAAAAGCCAAAGCCAAAGTGCTTTGAAAAACCTGCAGTCCCTGGGAGCATGAAGGAGCCCCCAGGGCCATTCCTGAGCAAGGCTCCCCAGGGACTCCTTCCAGCAGATCCTTGAGGCCACTGGGATGTGGGCTAGGGGGGGATGCTGAGGGCAGGAAAAGGGGGTGACAGTGCCCAGCCTGGCTGGGGCTGTGCCAGGAGGCCCCAGCCTCAGGACAAGGTGTCTCCTCACGGCCCTTGGTGGCACTGATGCTGCTGTGCCCCAGGGCACCAACACTTGGCTTCTCTTTGTCCCCACCTGTCATCAGTGCCTCCAGTTCTCTGCTCTGCCTGGGGCCTGGGGACACTTTCTCAGTCGTGTCCCTCAGTGGAACCCATTAAAAGTCAAAGAAACTTTGGAGTTGGATTCTGTCTTGGAGTTCTGGAGAGGTTTCTGCAGCTCCCTCTCAGGGCCTGATGTTCAGGGCCTGAGCACAAAGCCCCAGAGGGTCATTAAAGTCCTTGTGCTGTGTCTGTGCTGCTGAGCTGGGCCGGGCTCCTGGCACAGAGGGTGATCCTGGTAACCAAGGAGAGCTTCAAAAGCACATTTCTCTGGATGAGCAGCTCTGCTCCCAGCCCAGCAGGGCTGGGGCACTGCCTGCAGCCAGCCCGGGCACAGCACAGAGGCACAGAGAGCTTCCATCAGTCAGGGCTGGGAAGGTGCTGAGAAGTGCCTGGGGCAGAATCAGTGCCAGCCCTTGGCACAGGAACCTCTGGCTGCAGGACAATGCAGCTGCAGCTCCTGGAGTGATCTCCTACAGCTGGAACATCCCAATGCCCACAGACCCTGTGAGTACATTCTCTGATCATCTCTTATGCAGAGCAGCCAGGGGTGCCCAGGGCTGTCCTGCAAAGCAGGGTCCTGCAGCTCAGGGCGCTGTGCTGGGCCAGGGACTCTGCTGCCTGCCAGGGACAGCTCTCAGCCGGCCCAGGGAGCTGCTCCCAGCGCGGGGGGACAAAATGTGGGTGGAAGGAGACAGCTGGAAAGGCTGGAAAGTGTTCTTCTTGTGTGGTGAGGATTCTGTATTGCTCAGGATTGCTCCCAGCATGACATTTACCTCCAGAACATTTCCAAGCATATTAAACAGGGAGCACAGCCAGTCATGGGCTACAAAATGGGAAAATCCTGCATTTTTAGTGTACTGATCTGTGTTGCCTGTATGGGAAATTGCACATAGATATTCATTTCTCAGTTCACCATGAGAAATATAAAAAAAATTGTCTCAGATCTGAATAAACCAGGCAGTGACAGAAACGAGCACAGGGCCCCTTAGAGGCAGCATCAGTGTTGCTTTTCCAGCCTCCTCAGGGTTGCTCTGACATTGCCATCAGAGCCTGCAGAGCCAGAGCTGCCCCTGGGCAGTGCCTGAGCTGGGAGGGGTCTGCAGGGCAGAGCTGAGCCCCCAGGGCTGGGCTGGGCTCTGGCAGCACTGGCAGGGCCCAGCCCTGGGCACAGGGGAGCAGCTGCTGGCAGGGACAGCTCCAGGCAGCAGAGCCCTGGGCAGGCAGGGGGGGGAAGTGCCCCCAAGCTGTGCTGGGATATTTAAAGTCCTCTCCAAACCCAACTATTCCATGATTACTTTTATTACAGAACCCCATGTGCAGCCACAGCCAATGTCCAACAGCAGCTCCAACAGCCACTTCCTCCTGCTGGCACTGGCAGACGCGCGGCAGCTGCAGCTCCTGCATTTCTGCCTCTTCCTGGGCCTCTCCCTGGCTGCCCTCCTGGGCAACGGCCTCATCATCAGCGCCGTAGCCTGCGGCCACCACCTGCACTCGCCCATGTTCTTCTTCCTGCTCAACCTGGCCCTCAGCGACCTGGGCTCCATCTGCACCACTGTCCCCAAAGCCATGCACAATTCCCTCTGGGACACCAGCACCATCTCCTACATGGCATGTGCTGCACAGCTTTTTCTGATTATCTTCTTCCTTGGGACAGAGTTTTCCCTCCTGACCATCATGTGCTATGACCACTATGTGTCCATCTGCAAACTCCTGCACTACGGGACCCTCCTGGGCAGCAGAGCTTGTGCCCACATGGCAGCAGCTGCCTGGGCCAGTGCCTTTCTCAATTTGCGGCTGCACACGGCCAATACATTTTCCCTGCCCCTGTGCCATGGCACTGCCCAGGTCTTCTGTGAAATCCCCCAGATCCTCAAGCTCTCCTGCTCCAAATCCTACTTCAGGGAACTTTGGCTCATTGTGGTTAGTGGCTGTTTAGCTTTTGGCTGTTTTGTGTTCATTGTTTTCTCCTATGTGCAGATCTTAAGGGCCGTGCTGAGGATCCCCTCTGAGCAGGGACGGCACAAAGCTTTTTCCACCTGCCTCCCTCACCTGGCTGTGGTCTCCCTGTTCCTCACGACTGCCACATTTGCTCACCTGAAGCCCCCCTCCATCTCCTCACCATCCCTAGATCTGGCCTTGTCAGTTCTGTACTCGGTGGTGCCTCCAGCCCTGAACCCCCTCATCTACAGCCTGAGGAACCAGGAGCTCAAGTTTGCAGTGAGGAGACTGATGACTGGATGCTTTCAGGAACATTAAACTGCTGGCCAATTTCTGCAAATCACTTGTAATAAAAGTTATCTTTGATGCTTCTTGTTGGTTTCATTTTGGAGGTTCTTTTTCTTTGTTTTACATTTTAATGTTGTCCACAAAGAAATGTCCTTGTTTGTGCCATTTCTCATTTTGTTTCTCTCCACCTTCCCTGTGGCCACAGACTGTGTCAATGAGGGGCTGTGCTCTTGGTGGATTTAAAGGAACTAAAGGGTCTGCCAGCAGAATTTTCAGCAGAGATGCCCTTTTGTTGCCTTCTCTGGAGCTGCAGCAGCAATGTCTGTGTGCAGAGCGGGGGACAGAGTGGCTGGACAGCAGCCAGGCAGAAAGGGACCTGCAGGGACTGATGGACAGCAGGCTGGACATGAGCCAGCAGCGTGCCCAGGTGGCCAAGAAGGCCATTGGCTCCTGGCCTGGATCAGGAACGGTGTGGCCAGCAGGACCAGGGCAGTGATTCTTCCCCTGTGCTCGGCACTCGTTGGGCAGCACCTCGAGTGCCGTGTCCTGGCACTTGGACTTGTTAAACCTCACCTTGCTGGATTTGGGCCCTGGATCCAGCCTGTCCAGGTCCCTGTGCAGAGCCCTCCTCCCCTCCAGCAGATCAACACTCACAGGCAGCTTGTCATCTGCAAATTTCCTGATGGTGGACTCAGTCCCCTCATCCAGATCATGAATGCAGACATTTAAATCCAAGCTGGCTGGCTCTGACCCCTCGGCCATCCTGTGGGTGCCCTGTGATGGCACTCAGGGTGATCTGTTCCATAACCTTGCCAGGCACCAAGGTCAGGCTGACAGGCCTGGAGTTCCCCAGATCCTCCTTCCAGTTTTTCTTGGGGATGGGCTCACACTGGCTCCTCCAGTACTCTGGGACCTCCCTGCTGAGCCAGGACTGATGGTAAATGATGGAGAGCAGCTTGGCGAGTTCATCCACCAGCTCCCTCATCCCCCTAGGATGGATCCCATCTGATCCCATACACCTGTGAGCATCTGAGTGTCTCAGCAGGTCCCCAACTGCTCCCTCCTGGACTACAGGGGGCTGTTCTGCTCCCTGTGCCTATCTACCAGCTCAGGAGATTTCTTGTCCTGAGGACAACCTATCCTAATATTGAAAATTGATACAAACAAGGTGTTAAGTTACTCAGTCTTTTCTTTGTCTTTACTTACTATATTCTCCACTGCATCCAATAAAGATGTTCTCCTTATCCCAGATTTTGCTATTAATTTATTTACAGAAACCTTTTCAATTTTTTTTCACAGAAGTGGCCAACTTAAGCAGTAGTTGAGTTTCACCTCTCAACTTTTCTTTCTCCATGACCTAATAACATCCTTTAACACTTCCAAAGTTGCCTGACATTCTGTCCAAAGTTAATGCACCCTCTATTTTTCCTTTGAGTTCCCACAGAAGCTCCATGGGCAGTCAGGGCAGTCATTTTCCTCACCAGCTCATCTTTTGCTACACTGGCACAGGCTGCTCCTTCCCCTGTAAGATTACTTCCTTGAAATGTGTCCATCCTCCCAGGACGCCTTTGTTTTAAAGGGCTGTTTCCCTTAAAAAAATCAGTACCTTATTCGGTACTCCCCAAATCTGCATCCTAAATAGGCCAAAGTCTGCCCTTCCTAATTTCAATGTGGAAGTTTTGTTGCTACCCCTCCTTCTTTCACAAAACATTGAAATCTTGATTATTTCATGGTCACTGTGCCCCAGGCAGCCTCCGACCCCCACATCTGCCACCAGCGCTTCTCTGTTTGTGAGCAGCAGGAGACAGAGCTTTCCTTGGGAGTGGAGTGTTTCCAAAAATTCAGTAAAACAGAAAACTCCTTAACCCCAATGCAGCATTAAGAAGCAGCATTCTTTATTCAGCCGGATGCACGGGGGATAGCTCCTCCCAAAGCCGAGCGTGCTGAGTACAGGAAAGTTTCTGTTCATATTCTGTATTTTGCACACATATTCATTGATTGTCCTGGACTAAACACACATCTGATAATCATTCCCCCAGAATCATTAACGTATTTCCCCTCCCCTTTTGCATGCTCTCTTCTGTTCTGGGGGTCTCTCTGGTGGTCCCTGGTGGTCGTGGACCCCAGTGTTCCAGTGGGCCTGGCTGAGCTGGCAGGACACTGAGGCTGGTGAACTTCCAGTTCCCCTTCTGACACAATGAGCATTGTGTGGTTTCCATAGGCCTGGGGTTTTGGAGAACAAGCTCCGGTGTTAACTCACCTGGTGTAGATAATTTATCATCTGGTAACATGAGGTCACAGAGTTATGTGAGGTCATCGAGCAGCTACAGCATCATAGACTGCCTCTGTGACATCCCAGAGCCTGCTGTGACATCATAGGGCAGAGGTCTGATATCCCAGAGCAGGCTGTGACATCACAGAGGGGCTGTGTGACATCCCAGGAGGGCTCTGTGACGTCACTGGGGTGGTCACTCCGCCCCAGCTCCCCCTCACAGTTTCTCCCAACAAGTCCAATGCTGTTCATGCCCAGCGGGGTCCCTTATCCCCTGGTATCCCCCCGGTCCACCTGGAGCCACAGCCCCCACCAAAGGACATTCCACAGGATCCCCCCCAGAGCCTGACATGGGGAAAAGGGGCCAGGGCTGTGTGACCAGGACATCAAGGACGTGGATTATCCAGGTCCTTGTGGCCTGGGTTGGGTTCCCCAGGGCAGGAAAGATGTCTGGCAGCTGGAGCAGGGTTAGGGAAGGGCCTCCAAGGTAGGGCTGGAGCCCTTGGGCTGTGAGCAGAGGCTGAGGGAGCTGGGTTTGTCCAGCCCAGAGCAGGGAAGGCTGAGGGGCTCCTCATCCCAGCCTGGCAGCACCAGCAAGGAGGGGATGGAGAACACAGAGCCAGGCTCTTCACCCTAAGACAGCTTTGTGGCTGCCCCGGCTTTGGGATGGGCCCTGGGCCTGGAGCAGGAGCAGCTCTGGAGGGCCCCAAGGCCGGGGCTCTTGTGCTGGCCTGGGCAGATGGGATGGCAGCAGGGGCTGCAGAGCTCTCAGCACTCAGCCCGAGGGGAGCAGGGCACCCAGGGAGCCTCCTTTGGCCTTGGCCAAGCCCCTTCCCCCATGGCTGGGGCTGAGTCCTGGGTGAACTGCAGCTGCTGCTGTGCCCTGGCCAGGGGCTGAGGCCGTGGGGCCAGTGGCCAGAGCAGCCTGGGCTGAGCAGAGCTGTGGGGCCAGAGCCGGCTGGGCTGTGCTGGGGAGAGGCCCTTGGTGCTGCACAGAGCTCAGGGCAGCTGGCAGAGCTTGCAGGGAGCTGGGCTGGGCTCAGAGAGCCTGGCACAGGAACCATCAGTGTCCATCCCAGCCTGGCTGAGCGTGCAGGGCAGGACTCAGCCCAGGCCTTGTGGGGCAGGGCCAGCGCCTGTGCAAGGCATGGAAAACAGGCAAGTGTCTGAGAGAGGAGGCTGCTCTGTGCCCTTGGGGGCATGGACACAGCAGGGAGGGGGCCCAGGACATTTGTCTCCGCCCGCCTCTGTCCCCAGCCCTTGGCAGCCCTGGCTGCTGAGCCCAGCTTTGCCCTGGGCTGAGTTTGGCTGTGGCCCAGCTCCATCCTCCTGCGGGGCTCAGGGCCTGTTCCCAGCCATGGCCAGCCCTGGCCGGCCTCTCTGCTGGCCCAGAGGCCGGCAGAGCCCGGGGCAGGGCTGTCTGTGCAGCCCCACAGGTGCCACGGGCTCTGCAGGAGCTGGCAGAGGCTGCCCAGCAGGGAGGCCATGGGGCACAGAGCCCCAAGGCTGCTGTGGGCACCACGGCACAGGGGCCGTTCCCAGCCGCAATGCTCCTGTCCTGGGCTGGGCCTGCACAGGGGCTGTGGCACCATGGCCGGGCCAGCACAGGGTCACAAAGGGGCCACGCAGCCGCTGCCGAGGCTGGCAGCAAGGCCGGGCACAGACAAGGAATTGCTGAGCATGGCCTGCGCTGGCCAGGGCTGACTGTGCCAAAGGCAGAGCTCAGCTGCCCTTGGTGGCTGCAGGAACACTCAGGAGCCCAAAGAGCCTCCATGGCTGTGCTGGAGACCAAGGCTGGAGCAGGGAAATGCAGGGCTGCTGCGCCATGGGGAGGGCATTGAATTCCAGCACACACCTCAGCTCTCTGATGATCCCGGCACCATGCTGGGCCCTGTTTCAGACTGGAGCAGAGCAGATGTTGATGGCACAGGAGCCCTGCGGGGCTGGCAGGGACCTGCAGCTTGCAAGGTGCTCTGCTCTCCCTCAGCTCCTCTCTGAGAGATCCAATCCCAGTTCGGCACCTCAGGGCAAAAGTGGCACTGCCTGTCCATGGGCACACAACTGATATCTGCCTGGAAAGGGGCACAGGTTTAAATTCTTGTACATTTCATAATATACAAGGACATTTTTATTATCTGGGTCACTTGAGTACTTTTAAGAAATACCAAAGTCTTCCCTCCAGGAACAGGAATTTCCTGGAAGTGTATTGATGGGAGAAGGAGAAGAAATACTGATCTTCCCCTTTACTTGAGTCACCAATATTGTTTACTACATCATCTCTCTCTTCCTTCAGGTATTTCCACCTCTTCTGTTGAAATGGCCATGTCTAAGGACATCTCTTCACTAGACCAGCTGGATCTATGTCCTTCCTGTTACTCCCAGATTTCCTCCTCCAGATGCTCTCTGGTCACACAAGGGCCTCTCAACTGACTGGTTACATGCTTTGAGCTTCAGGGAGTTGCCCAGTCTTTAAGAAGTTCAAAAATAAATATCACATTAATCAACACCTTACTTATATTAATATCTGTCACAGTATTGCCTTTTCTTATGTCTCTGTCTTAAACTGTTCCTGTATGGAAATCCCTTGGGGATGGGGGACATGTCAGATGCTGCTGGGACATCACAGAGAGCTGAGGGAAGAGCTGTGATGGTTATTAAACTGTTCAAATGTTCAACTTGTGTTTGTTGGCAAGAAACCTTTCTGTGCTTCTGAGTGTCACCAGTCCCTGAGCCCAAAGGACACAAACCTGATGAGTTGTGGTTCCCTGCAGGGGCCCTTGGACCTTGGCTCTGCCCAGGAGAGCTCTTCATCCACTTTCCCGCTTTTCCTCCCTCTGGGCATGGAAGGAGCTCGTGCCTTCAGTGTGTGACTCGTGTGTGCAAAGAGCAAATCTGGGCAGAATTGGGGCAGGGAGGGTTTGGGGGGACCTTGGGACCTGTGCTGGGCACAGAAGGTGTTTTCCATTGCTCTGAGACTGTCTGCTGTGCAAAGTGGATTTAATATCCAGCAGAGGAATGAGTTTTGCATTTGATGGAGCTGTGCCTTCCCTTGGCTTTGCTGACTGACAAGAAATGAACATCCCTCTAGGTCTGGGGCAGCTCCTTCTCCAAGGAAAGCAGCTGGGAGTTGGAGCCAAGGAGCTGAAACTTTGGCAAAAGGTTTAATAAGACATTCAATGAACACAAAACACTTCTCAAAGCTGTATATTGGTCCATTCAACTTCACAAACTCTAAGCCATCTGAGTTTTAAGTTGCTCAACATTTTCAAAAGGTCAGAAATAAAAGAAGAAGAGACAGAAAAAGAGAATGATGAAAAAGATTTAGAGAAGCACACACAGAGCTACCAACTCCTGGGTTCCAGCACTGTTTAGATAGAAATTCCAAGAGGAGGTAGGGTCAAGATGTGTGCTCGCCTTGTGCTCAGCCTTAAATACCCCTTGGTCTTCCTGGGCCCTTCCCCCAGGTGGGACTTGGGGTCATTTGGTCACTCAGGAGCTGGGCTGGGGGCTCCAGAGGTGGCTGTGGAGCATTGCCTGTGCTGTGCCAGGGACTGGCAGACACTGCTGGGCTGGGATAGAGGCCCTGGGGGGATTGGGGTTCCAGGGCAGGGCAGGGCTGGGGTTCCAGGGCAGGGCAAGGCTGGACCTGCCCCTTCCTCCCCCACACACAAAATGTTTCCAGCCCACAATCTCCTCCAGTCTGTCACAACAGGCAGTGTTGGAGGTGAAATCCCAGTTGTGGCCACGGGCATCTGCAGGAAGAAGGACAGTTCTTTTCCATAGGAATGAAAGCCACAGTTCTCGGTTTATTTCTGATTTAATTGCCTGGAATTTATTTGGTTTTGTTGTTGCTTTGTTTCCTGTTTTGTGCCTGAAGTGTCCAGTCAAGAGCAGAGTAACTCTTGCCAAGGAACTTTGTGGTGCTGTTGCTCAATATTAAATCTGGTTTTTGCTGCTCCCTTGCTGGGGATTTTTTCAGCGCTCTCAAGCCCTCGTTGGCAACAGGGTGAAGGAGCCCTGGGCCAGGCTCTGGCCCTGGGGGACACGGGGACGCTGCCGGGGGGTCCCTGTCCCCTGTCCCGCCCCCCATGGCCCTGTGTCAGGCTCGGGGGTCGATCTCGTGGAACATCCTCTGGGGGAGGCTGTGGGGCCGGGGGCGGGGGGACCCGGGGGGACAGGGGACCCCGCTGTGCACGAGCAGCGTTGGACTTCTCTGGGGGAACTGGGAGGGGGGGCTGGGGCAGAGTCACCTCCCCAGTGACCTCACACAGCCCCTGTGATGTCACACAGCCCCTGTGGTGTCACAACCCACTCTTGGATGCCACATAGCTCCCTTGTGATGTCATAGGCCCAACTCTGCGATGTCACTCTGTGATGTCACAAAGCTGTGCTGTTACAGAAGATTCTGTGATGTCAGAAATTCACCCTGTACTATGACATCGCAAAGTCATCCTGTGACATCACAGTCTGTTCCATGATGTCATAGCCTGCTCTATGATGTCACACAGCCAACTCGGTGATGTCACAACCCACACTCTGATGTCCCAGAGCCACTCTCTACATGACGGCAGAGTCTGCCCTATGGCCTCACACTATGATGTCACACCCTGCTGTGTGATGTCACAAGCCCCTCAGTGATGTCACAAAACCCTCCCTGTGATGTCATACTGCCACTCTGTAATGTCACAGCACACACTTTGACCTCACTGCCCGCTCTATGATGTCATACAGCCATGCCATGATGTCACAGCCTGCTCTCTGATGTCACACTGTCCCCTCTATCATGCCATAGCTGCTTGATGACCTCACACAACACGCTCTGTGATGTCATAGCCCAGTCTGTGACCTCACACAACCCATGCTGTGCTGTCACACAGCCCCCCTCTGACATCACAGCTGCTCTGTGCCTCCGTGACACAGCCACAGAGGCGCTGCTGTGACACAGCCCCCTCTGGGACACCCCACAGCCCCTGCCAGTGCTGAGCCCCTGTGAGCTCTGTCTGCGCCCTGCTCGTATCCCTGCGATGCCCTGGCAGTGCCCCAGCCCTGCTGGGCTGTGCACAGGAGCTGCTCCTGGCCACAGCTGTCTCTCTGCAGCGCTGCCCTTGCCAGGAGCTGCCTCTGGGCCAGGAGCCCGGCCCAGCTCAGCAGCACAGACACAGCACCAGGACGTTAATGACCCTCTGGGGCTTTGGTGCTCTTTGCATTGGACCCAGACCTCAGAGTGTGCTCAAAGAACTTCTCAAGAACTCAAAGTCAGATTCAAAGCCCAGACTTTCTTTAACTTTTAATGGGTCCCACTGAGGGACACAACTCATGTGAAAGTGTCCCTGGGTTCCAGTTAGAGCAGAACACTGGAGGCAGTGATGACAGCTGGGGACAAACAAGGCAAAGGTGCCTCTGGTGCTGAGCAAACCTGGATATCACCATGGTGTCCTTGGACCTGCATTGTCACACTGACCCACGGTTCCATGAGGTTCCCCAGTGTCACCATGGTCACTGTCAGAGGCTGGATGAGATCAGTGTCCCGAGACACCTTGGGTTGAGCTGTCAATCAGTCCCACAGCTGGGACAGCGCTAACCCGGCTCTGAACGCCCGAGCAATCACAAGTCCCAGCTGGGGGGAGGCCCACGAAAGCCCAGGGGCTTAAAACCAAGGAGCACAAGGTCAGCCCCTGCTATGGACTCTGCCTTCTCCTGGGGCTTGTGTCTCACCCACACTGGAACCCCAGGAGCTGGGAGCCACATGTGTATCTTTCTGTGGAGCTTCTGTCTCTCTGTCTCTCTGTCTCTTTCCTCTCCTTCTAATGCTCTTTCTATGGAACATTTTTGGGTCCCTGAACAACTGAAGTGTTTAAGGCTGAGAGGTCCAGCTTGTTCTGGTGCTTTCCATGAACTGATTGAACTCTTGATTTATGAACCAATGCACTAGATGTGGAATCCTCCACACTGAACTCAGAAACAAACGCCCTCTGTCAGAGCATTTTCATCTTCTAGATCACTTTCAAGATGCCCATGGCGATGTTGCAATGATTATCACACAGCTCTCCATTTCTGGATGCAGGCTCTGCAGATTCTTTCTCTGCATTCAGTCAGGCTTGCATTCCCTGACAATTCCTGGTAGCCCGTCATGGTTTCTTAGGGCAGAACAGTAACAATGAAAACCTTACCAATGGCACAACTGCCCAGCCCACAAGGAAAAGAAAGAACAAGCTGTCAAGTTCTTCAAACATTTGTCCTGCTGTGCTGCAAGAGTTGAGCTGCACACAAGGTGTGGAAAGCCTAGAGAAGCTGCAGTTGGTGCCACATCTTGTGACAGAAGCTACACCTCCTTTTCCAGGAAAGGTTCTTGGAAAGAGCAAACAGGAGTGTGGAGAAGATTCTGGGAAAACTGAAACAGCTTTTAAGAAATGAAATGAAAATGGAAAGAAACAACTGAAGATGTTTTTCTCTGTTTATTTTTATGCTCCTCTTTTCCATCTTGCACTACTGCTCCATCCCCTTAATCCAAATAGATCTCATCTCTAAGATCCATGACTTGGCGAATTTTAGACACTCTAAAATACCATGAGCTACACACAGTTTGCCTTCCCCGTTTGTTTTTTTGGGTTTTTTTGTGGTTTTTTTTTTTTTTTTAACCATTGCTGGAGATGTAAATGCAGTGCCTGGGTCAGGTACAAATTCTGCATTCAGGGAATGTGCCCCGATAGGGTTTGATCCTCAGCGGGGACAATGCATGGCAGCGACCGAGGGGATTCCTGTTCCCCTGTGTAGGAGTCCAGACTCTGGGTCTGGGCTGACCAGGGCAAAGTTCCCGTGTTTGGACAGGCTCAGGGGCTGCCCCCGGGGAGCGGGGGGCTGGGCGCGGGGGCGAGCAGGCAACGGAAAAACGGACACGGGGACAAACGGCCCCGGAGCTTCAGTTGCAGCGGCAGCAGCGGCGGCGGCAGTCGCAGCAGCAGCAGCAGCGAAAGCAGCAGCGAAAGCAGCAAAACCAGTCACTTTGAGGACTCCCTCGCCGGCTGTCCCGCACCCTCTCCCGCTCTCCCTTTCCCGGTGTCCCCTCCTCTCCCAGTCCCCCTCGCCCCTTGCTGGGCCATGTCCCCAGCCCGCCCCCGGCCCCGGGCGGGGCGGCCCCGTCCCCGCCCCGGTTCCCGGCCCCGTCCCCGTCCCCGGCCGCGGCCCCGGCCCCGGCCCCGTCCCCGTCCCGGTTCCCGGCCCCGGCCCCGTCCACGTCCCCGTCCCGGTTCCCGGCCCCGTCCCCGTCCCCGTCCCCGTCCACGTCCCCGTCCCGGTTCCCGGCCCCGGCCCCGTCCCCGTCCCCGGCCGTCCCTCCGGGGTCTCGCCTCCGCCCGGCTCTGGCCGTGCTGGCGGTGGCGCTGCTGGGCGGGCATCAGTGCCTGGAGCTCGGGCGGCACCGCCGCCCTCTGGCTCCGCCTGGCCCGAGCCCGGCCCCGGCCCCGACGTGGGCTCCAGTCCCGGCCCCGGCCCCAGCTCCTCCCGGGCCCCGCGGAGGACACACGCGGCGCGGCCGCTCCCGCCGCCCCCGCTGCGGCTTCCCCGGCCCGAGCTCCGCCGCTCGGCAGCGCGGCCGTCGGCCCCGAGCCGCCGCTGTCCCGTTCCAGGGACAGAACGCCTGGGGAGGGCCGGCCCGGGGCGCTCGGGGAGCGCTCGGGGGCCGCTCCTGGCCCCGGGCCGAGCGCTGACAGCCCCGTCCCGCCCGCAGGGAAGGCGCAGGAGGAGGCCCTGCAGGAGCGGTACCGGCTGGGTTCGCTGCTGGGCAGCGGCGGCTTCGGCAACGTCTTCGCAGCCACGCGGCTCTCGGACGGCGCCCCGGTGAGCGGCGGGGCCGGCGGCGGGCGCAGGAGGAGGGGGCGGAGGTGGAGGAGGAGGAGGAGGTGGAGGAGGAGGAGGAGGAGGAGGAGGAGGGGGATGGGGCTGCGCACGGCAGGCGGGCGAGCTCAACTCGCTGCTCTCCCTTGCTCGCAGGTGGCCATCAAAAGGGTGCCAAGGAACCGCGTACAGCACTGGGGCGAGCTGGTGAGTGAGCGGGGCCAGCGGCAGAAGCTGGGCAGGGATGAGCCGAGGCCCGGCAGGGTGGAAGCCACCAGGACACCTCGAGGGAGAGCGGGCGTGGGGCCAGCGCAGGGCGCAGAGCATCCCGGGCTGGGTGAGGGGTTCCCGACCCCCGGCACGGCATCAGCCCCACTGATGGCATCGCGCTCCTCCCGCAGCCCGACGGCACCAGCGCACCCCTGGAGGTCGTGCTGCTGGACAAGGTCTCCACTGGCTTTCCCGGTGTCGTCCAGCTGCTGGAATGGCTTGAGCTCCCCAACGACATCGTGATGGTGCTGGAACGCCCAGAGCACTCTCAGGACCTGCACCATTTCATTCGGGAACGGGTGGTCCTGTCCGAGGAGTTGGCGCGGGATCTGTTCCGCCAGGTGCTGGAGGCCGTGCGGCACTGCACCAGCTGCGGGGTCCTGCACAGGGACATCAAGCCCAAGAACATCCTGGTTGACCTGGCCACCGGGCAGGCCAAATTGATTGACTTTGGCTGTGGCACCTACCTGCAGGACACAGCCTACACTCGCTTTGCAGGTGAGCCCACACAGGGGTGTGCTCTCAATCCCGTCATCTCATGGCCCAACACCTCACAGCCCAAGCTGGGTGTGGCAGCGGGGATTCTCCCTTTTGCTGCCCTTCATGGCACTGAGATTTCAGCTGAGCTGCTTTTGAGCAGGGCTGGGTGGGGAGCCAGCTTCCAGCCCTGCTGGCAGCCTTTGCCCACCACTCTGGGCAGGACTGAGGCTAGGGCTGGGCAGCCAGCCCAACAAAAACACCCCTGGGTGGGGTAGCAGAGAGGGGTGGCCAGAACCTGTGTCCCAGCCGGTTTGGGGTGCAGGTGAGAAAGGGCTTGGACTGCTCCACTCACCTGGTTTCTTTTGGCTTCATAATGGTTTTTGGGGCAGTGCAGGCAGGGAGGATGAGGGCATGGTTTTCCCAAGCACTGAGTGGGATTTTCCTCCTCATGGTCGGGCCTTGCCAGGGCTTCCACTGCTCTCTTCCAACCCCAGTGGCTTCTTTTCCATCCCCGAGTCTGTACACAAGTCCCAGGTGCTGGCGAGAGGGCAGCGGTCACCCCGTGTGCCACTGGGGCGGCCCCCACACACCCAGGGATGCTGGAGCCAGGCTCAGGGAGCAGCAGCGTCCCCCTGATGAACCCCATCTGTATTCCATAGGAACACGGTCATACAGCCCCCCGGAATGGACCCAGTTTGGCTGGTACTACGGCAAGCCAGCTACCATCTGGTCCCTGGGCATCCTGCTGCACCAGATGGTCTGCGGGGAGCACCCTTTCAGGAGGGGCTGGAACATCAGCTGTGACCATGAGCTCTCGCTGCCAGGACGGCTCTCTCAAGGTGGATCCTCATCTCTGGCCACGGGGGCAATACCAGTGCTGGGAGACAGCAGCAGCTCGTGAGCATCCCTCTCTGGCAGCTGCTGAGGAGGTGGCACATGTCCTGCTCTCCTGCTCTCCTCCAAAACAGGGAATTGATGGGGAAGTTTAGGCCCAGCTCTGAGCACATCCAGCATGGCCTGGGCACGGGAATAGTGGGGCAAAGCCAACAGGAGCCTTCTCCAACTGACCGGTGGTTTCTGGTTTCTCTGTCCAGAGTGCCAAGATCTGATCAGGCGGTGTTTATCCATGCTGCACTCGGACAGGCCCTCATTAGAAGAGCTGTTCCGTGATCCCTGGCTGCAGGATATTGATCTGCCCTAGAAGAAGGGAGAGAGCCACAGGCACACTTTGATGCAAGGCCCTGGTAAGTTACAGCTCCACACATGCCTTGGCAATCAGAAGCAAAGGAACCCGGACATTTTGTCCTGCCTGTGTCACTGCCCAGGGGTCATCAGATGGGAACACGCAGCCCTTGTGCTGGAGCTGAGCTGCTCTGCCCAGCACTGGTGGCCACCATCCGAGCTGGTTTTGCTTGTCCTGGTTCCCTGACAGCTGGGGCCCTGGGCAGAACCCTGACAGCCTGGGCTCACCCCAGGGAAGGAGAGAAGCTGGCAGAGCCCAGAGCAGCCTCAGCACCCGCAGAGCCCGGAGAAGCTGTACCAGGTGGGGCTGTTGCTGCTGGGGACAGTGAGGACGACATCAAGGATGACAACCTCTTCCTCCACCTGGTCACCGGCAGCTGAGGATGATGGACTTTGATTCTGGCACCTTCTCCAAAGCCAGGCTCCACAGGGAATTTGCAGGTGAGTCCACACACAGGGGGATGCTCCCAGATTTGGGCATTGCACAGCCTGGCCGGGAACCAAAGGTTCCCCCTTTGCTGGGGCAGATGCAGCTGATCCTTCAGTCGGCTGCCAGGCTGCTTTTGGCAGGGCTGGGGGATGAGCTGGGGTGCTGATGAAATGGGAGTGGGCTCCTGGCCCTGCCAACAGCCCCAGCACCCACCGTGCCCCGGGCTGGGGCTGGGGCTGGGGCAGCCAGCCTGACACAAACAAACCCCCATGGTGGGAGCAGAGGTGGGACTCCAGAACCTGTGCAGGGGCTGCTTTGCTTTGCAGGCAAGGAAGGGCTTGGGCTGCTCCACTGCCCCTCTTTGCTTTGGGATCACCGTTATTTTGGGGGGCAGTGCAGGGGGGAAGGGAGACAGCCTGGGCTTCCCTCACCTGTGGGTGGGTTTTTCCCTGGCCTGCAGGGGTTGGGCCTTCCTTAGCCCCTGACAGAGATAAGATTTTTGACCTTTTTTCTTGTTCCCCTTTTTGTCTGTAATCTATTTTCAATAATATGTTGTGTGTTTTTCTAGAGGAAGCGTTCCAGGTGGGGTCCAGTCTGGATGGGGAAGTGCTTGGGAGCAGCTGTGGCGTGGATGGGCCGTGCCCTGGGAGAAGGATGAGGACATCGTTTGGGACCAGCTTTTCTTCCAGCGAGGGATGGCGTGAGGTGGGTCCTGTCTGCTTGGCATGGTGGGATCAGAGCTTTGGGGAGATGGCAGCGAGCACAGGAGCATCCTGCTCTGGGCAGCTGCTGAGGGCTGGATGTGCCGTGGCTGGCTGCAGGCTGGGCACATGTCCTGCCCTCCTGCTCTGCTTCCACAGGCAGCAGGGATGGGCAGCTCTGGGCACAGCTCTGGGCACAGCCAGCATGGCCTGGGCACCGCGGGCGGCTGGGACAAGGGGACAGGAGCCTTCAGCTGACGGGCGCTTTCTGGTTTCTCTCCTTGCAGCCGGGCTCTGCGGGTGCTGAGGCTGCTCTGGGCTCTGCCAGGGCTCTGCTGGAGCTCAGCACCGGGCTGCAATCAGCCAAAGAAGAAATGGGGTGACCTGCAGCACAGACCTGCTTGAGCATTTCAGCATCACAGCTCAAGTTTGCAGAGTGTACACCTCCAAGGGCAAACATGACACCACCCAAAAATTAAACTTGTTCAATAACTTCTGAAATGAAATCAATCTGGGATGACCCCAAATGATATTTTGCAGCTTGCTCAAGCTGTAGCTCAGCCCTTCTCTGAACTGTTTTCTCCCCCACCTGCCTTTTACTTCCCAACTGCTCCCTCTTGTCCCCCAGTGAGTTCCCAGCCCATGGCAGTCTCCATCACACTGTTGCCTTCCTTGGTGCCCCTCACCATGAGGAAGGCCGAGCCCCAGGCTTGGGGACTCATCCTGTCACTGGCTGAGGAGCAGCAATGTCTCAGAGGTCCAGTGGGATTTTAGTGTCATTCAGAGCTGCTTTCCAGCCCTCAGCTGTCCTCACTGCTGAGTTCCCACTCCCTTTCCCTCATCCTTGCAGCAGGATGAGCTCTGTGAATCCCCTTGAGCCTCTCCACTCTTCCCAGCCCACGCACCCACCTCAGTAAGGCTGAAGCTGCAGCTTCTCTGTCTCCTGTGGCACACCAGTCCAGTCCCCTGTGCGGGGAGCCCCAGCCCCAGAGCACAGCACTCAGCTGTGCACTCCGGGCTGGAGCAGCTCCCTCCCAGCCCCAGCCCAGGGACTCCTCCGGCCCCGGGGCTTGGGGCACCGTCAGCACCCGCTGCTCCAGCCACCGCTTCTGCTGGCCCTGACAGCAGCACCCAAAGTGGGGCTGATCCCGAGGGAGCAGCAGCAGGGCCTGGGTCTGATCCCTGACTCTGGGGCAGGGCTGGACAAATGACACCCAGCAGCAGCAGCAGCACATGGAGCTGACTTTCAGCACAGCCCCTGCCACTCTTGCCTCCCGTGTGCAGCGGTGTCACAGCAGCCTGAGGCACCTGGGAGCACCCTGAGCCATGCCAGGGTCAGTGCCAGGAGCATCCCCTGGCGCTGTTTAAAACCGGCTCAGCAGGAACTGGGGATGCAAACAGGATGAACCTGAGCATCTCCCACCAGCAGATACCTCAGAGCTTACACAGTAACACGGCCGTGACTCTCCCAAACTGGATTTAGGAATGGCACACCTACTGCAGCCATTGGATCATGAGCTGCCCAGATCCCTTTGGGACTCCTGCTTTTGGTGTCTCTGCCTCCTCTCCCTGGCCCAAGGAGGCTCCTCTCTTCCTCTCCCTGCCCTGACAAGACAGTCACACAAATAAAGACATGGGATTACCAGGTGCTGAGGAGCTGTAGAAGGAGCCTTCTCTAGGTCTGGCCTGTTTCCAAAACCCGCACAGTCTCCCTCAGCAAGGAACCTCCTTGTCCACCCTCTCCAAGGGTGTCAAGCTCAGGAAGGGATTCCTGACACCCTGTCCAGCTGGGAGAGCTCCCGTGTCTCCATACCAGGGGATAAAACCAAACCCAGGAACCCTGGGGGGACTGAGATTGTGGCATGGGGACATCTGTATTTATTTCCCAGTGGCAAACAAAAATGTGGAATGGTGCCAGAGCTTGTTTTGATCTACATCAGCTTTTGATAATTGTCCCTCCTCCTGACAGCGACTCCTCTGCAGCTGCACTGGGAGATCTCTGGGGCTGAGTCCACTAAGAGGAGATTTCAGTGGGGCTGAGGTGCTCGAGGGGCCCCATTTCAACGCTCTGCTGAAGTCCAAGGACATTGTGTTTCCCCGAGGAGCAATGCTCCTTTCTGGCACTCACTGCCCCGTGAGGGACATTATTCAGTTGCTGCCATTGGGTGAGTTCCAGCCACAGGGAGAGGGAGGAGGAGATGATCCCACCCATGGCTGCTGCTGGGTCCAGACTCTGGGTGAGATAAAGCCGAGACAGAGCTTCAGCATCTCCCCCAAAATCACAGAATCACAGAAGGGCTTGGCTTGGAAAAGACCTTCAAGTTCATCTCCTTCCATGCCCCCTTCCACTATCCCAGGCTGCTCCAAGCCCTGCCCAACCTGGCCTTGGACACTGCCAGGGATCCAGGGGCAGCCACAGCTTCTGTGGGCAAGCTCTGATCTCTGCCCAGGTGAGCAGGGACAAGACCCAAGGGAACGGCTGGAGCTGGGCCAGGGCAGGGCTGGGCTGGAGATCAGCAAAAGCTTCTTCCCCCAGAGGGGGCTCAGGCACTGCCCAGACTCCACAAGGAATGGGCATAGCCCAGAAGCTGTTGGAGTTCCAGGAGCCGTTGGATCCCGCTCCCGGGGCTTCACGGGCTGCGATTGTTGGGGTGTCTGTGCAGGGCTGGGGGCTGGACTTGATGATCCCAATGGGTCCCTCCAAGCTCAGCCCCTTCTGCAATTCTCACCCTTTGGATCAGCCTTTGTGTCCCCTCGAGGCGCTGGCAGAGCTGCTGGGGACAGGGCAGGAGCGGGGCAGCCCCAGTGTTCCCCTGTCTGTGACACCCAGAAGTGAGAGCCCCAGCGCTCCCCTGTCTGTGACACCCCAGGGTGACAGCCCCAGCGCTCCCCTGCCTGTGACACCCCAGCGGTGACAGCCCCAGCTCTCCCCTGTCTGTGACACCCCAGGGTGACAGCCCCAGCGTTCCCCTGTCTGTGACATTCCAGTGGTGATAGCCCCAGCGTTCCCCTGCCTGTGACACCCCAGTGGTGACAGCCCCAGCGTTCCCCTGTCTGTGGCACCCCAGCGGTGACAGCCCCAGCGTTCCCCTGTCTGTGGCACCCCAGTGGTGACAGCCCCAGCGTTCCCTCCCTGGAGTCGCTCCAAGGGAAGCGTCCAGAGCCGCGTCCAGTCAATGGAACTGACCGGCCACTGACCAGCCCAGCCTGGGCTGATGTGGATTGCTCTGCAGACAGCTCGGGGAAGGTGTAAGAGGCCGTCTGAAGCCCCCACATTTGCCTACCGATTGCCACAAGCAGAAACCCCTACCCCCATTACAGCACCGGCTTGGAGAGAGCGGCAGTGCAGGTGCAGTTGCTGTACCGTTACGTTAGCTGTTCCGAACAAGGCCTGGCAAGGAGTTGGCAAGGAATTGGCAAGGACTTGGCATGAACCCACCAAGGAACGGCCTACTGCATATTTGCCCACTCTCCTCCTGAATCTGAATGAACTTTTAGGCTGACCCTAATCATCTCTCACGGAAGACCTCTCATCTGCCCCGTGACCACTGTGACAGACGGACGGAGATGGAAAACCCTCCTCCCAAGGACTGAGACTGAGACCCCTCCCACAAGGAGAGGGGAAACCACTAATGACACGACCTGTTCTTCTTCAGTAATTCCAACGGACTTATTCTTCTTTGTGTTCGTCCTGCCTTGGTGGTTTCAGTGGACTCACCTGTTCCCCCACAGCAATCACAATAGACTCTCATTGTCCTGCATGTTCCCCCCTCTTTCCTCTGTGGACTATAACTGTGAGGATCTCGCCTGTGTTGGTAGCTATTCCCATCCCCCTCTTCTCTCTATCTCTCTCTCTATCCTTTTATCTCCTTTCTGATCCCCACTATCGCATTTACTGTTTTGGCCCTTAATAAAGGCGCATTTGTTGTGATTAACTGATAGTCTCTTGCTGTTTGCCGTTTTGCACTTTTGGGATTGGTGAAAAGAACCATCACGACACCCCGCACAAGCAGATCGTGACAGATGGCCAGGGTGTCAGACCCAGCCAGCAGGGGTTTAGGAGGGCTAGGTCGTGTTTGACCAACTGGGTCTCCTTTCATGACCAGGTGACCCTCCTGGTGGATGCAGGACAGGCTGTGGATGTGTCTATTTGGACTCCAGCAAGGCCTTTGGCACTGTCCCCCACAGCACACTCCTGGAAAAGCTGCAGCCCACGGCTGGGCCAGGAGCACTCTGTGCTGGGTTCAGAACTGGCTGGATGGCCGGCCCAGAGAGTGGTGGTGAGCGGTGCTGCATCCAGCTGGGGACAGTCACCAGTGCCGTCCCTCAGGGCTCTGTGCTGGGCCAGCTCTGTTCAATATTTTTATTGACCACATGGATGAGGGCATTGAGGCTTTCATTGGTAAATCTGCAGATGACACTAAGCTGGGAGCACGTGTCCATCTGTTGGAAGGCAGGAGGGCTCTGCAGGGACACCTGGAACAGTTGGATGGATGGGTAGAATCCAATAGGATGAAGTTTAATAAATCCAAGTGCCCAGTCCTGCATTTTGGCCACAATAACCCCCTGCACTGCTCTAGGCTGGGGTCGGCGTGGCTGGACAGTGCCCAGGCAGAAAGGGACCTGGGGCCACTGGTCGACAGCAGGCTGAACACGAGCCAGCAGTGTGCCCTGGTGGCCAAGAAGGCCAATGGCTCCTGGCCTGGATCAGGAATGGTGTGGCCAGCAGGAGCAGAGAGGTCATTCTTCCCCTGTACTTGGCACTGCTGTGCTTGGCATTCCTCCCCTGTACTGGCACTCTGCCTCGAGTGCCGTGTCCAGTTCTGGGCTCCCCAATTTGGGAAGGACATGGAGGGGCTGGAGCGTGTCCAAAGAAGGACAACAAGGCTGGTGAGGGGTCTGGAACACAAGTCCTGTGAGGAATGACTGAGGGAGCTGGGGTTGTTTAGCTTGGAGAAGACTCAGAGGTGACCTTATCACTCTCTACACTCTCTGAAAGGTGGTTGCAGTCAGGTGGGGGTCGGTCTCTTTCTCCTCACAGCAACTGACTGAACAAGAGGACACAGTCTTAAGCTGCACCAAGGGAAATTTAGGTCAGCTATTAGGAAA
The DNA here is from genome assembly GCF_031753505.1 of Anomalospiza imberbis. Classification (NCBI taxonomy): domain Eukaryota; kingdom Metazoa; phylum Chordata; class Aves; order Passeriformes; family Viduidae; genus Anomalospiza; species Anomalospiza imberbis. The sequence continues at coordinate 59,115 of NW_027099512.1, read as the reverse complement.
AAAGTTTTTTATGGAAAGGGTGATAAATTACTGGACTTGTCTGTCCAGGGAGGTGGTGGAGTCACCATCATGGGATGTGTTTAAAAAAAGACTGGATGTGGCACTCGGTGCCATGGTTTAGCTGAGGTGGTGTTAGGGCATGGGTTGGACTTGATGACCTTAAAGGTCTCTTCCAACCCAGCAATTCTGTGATTCTGTCATTGTGTGACATCACAGACCAGGTTGTGGCATCATATAGTTGGCTGTGACATCTCTGGTTTATTATGCGACATCACAGAGCAGGCTGTGACATCAGAGCATGCCTGTATGACATCACAGAGCAGAGCAAGCTGTGAGGTCAAAGAGTGTGCTGAGACATTATAGGGTGGCTGTGTTCCATCACTGAAGGTGTTGTGACATCACACAGTGGGTCTGTGTGACCACAGAGGTGCTGTGTGACATGTTAAGTGAGTTCTGCCATCAGAGAGCAGGCTGTGACATCACAGAGGAGGTTGTGATGTCACAAAGTTGGCTGTGACATTACAGGCTGGCTGTGTGACATCACAGAATGGGCTGTGAGGCCACAGAGAAGACTCTGCCATCATAGAAAAGGGCTCTGTGACATCACAGAGCAGCGGTGTGATGCCACAGAGAAGGCTGAGACAATAGAGAGTGGGTTGTGCCATCACAGAGCTGACTGTGAAATCACAGGGCAGGCTGTGACATCACAGCGAGGCTGCATAACATCACAAAGGTAGCTGTGACATCATAGAGCTGGCTGTGACATCACAGGGTGGCTGTGACATCACAGCCTGGGCTGTGACATCACAGGGCAGATGTTGTGACATCACAGAGCACACTGGGACCTCAAAGAGCAGGCTGTGACATCACAGGGCACCTGTATGAAATCACAGGTGGCCTGTTACATCTCCGAGGGGCTGTGTGACATTACAGGGCAGCTGTGTGACATCACAGGGGCTGACAGCCTGGGCTCACCCCAGGGAAGGAGAGAAGCTGGCAGAGCCCAGAGCAGCCTCAGCACCCGCAGAGCCCGGAGAAGCTGTACCAGGTGGGGCTGTTGCTGCTGGGGACAGTGAGGACGACATCAAGGATGACAACCTCTTCCTCCACCTGGTCACCGGCAGCTGAGGATGATGGACTTTGATTCTGGCACCTTCTCCAAAGCCAGGCTCCACAGGGAATTTGCAGGTGAGTCCACACACAGGGGGATGCTCCCAGATTTGGGCATTGCACAGCCTGGCCGGGAACCAAAGGTTCCCCCTTTGCTGGGGCAGATGCAGCTGATCCTTCAGTCGGCTGCCAGGCTGCTTTTGGCAGGGCTGGGGGTATGGGCTGGGGTGCTGATGAAATGGGAGTGGGCTCCTGGCCCTGCCAACAGCCCCAGCACCCACCGTGCCCCGGGCTGGGGCTGGGGCTGGGGCAGCCAGCCCGACACAAACAAACCCCCATGGTGGGAGCAGAGGTGGGACTCCAGAACCTGTGCAGGGGCTGCTTTGCTTTGCAGGCAAGGAAGGGCTTGGGCTGCTCCACTGCCCCTCTTTGCTTTGGGATCACCGTTATTTTGGGGGGCAGTGCAGGGGGGAAGGGAGACAGCCTGGGCTTCCCTCACCTGTGGGTGGGTTTTTCCCTGGCCTGCAGGGGTTGGGCCTTCCTTAGCCCCTGACAGAGATAAGATTTTTGACCTTTTTTCTTGTTCCCCTTTTTGTCTGTAATCTATTTTCAATAATTTGTTGTGTGTTTTTCTAGAGGAAGCGTTCCAGGTGGGGTCCAGTCTGGATGGGGAAGTGCTTGGGAGCAGCTGTGGCGTGGATGGGCCGTGCCCTTGGAGAAGGATGAGGACATCGTTTGGGACCAGCTTTTCGTCCAGCGGGGGATGGCGTGAGGTGGGTCCGGTCTGCATGGCATGGTGGGATCAGAGCTTTGGGGAGATGGCAGCGAGCACAGGAGCATCCTGCTCTGGGCAGCTGCTGAGGGCTGGATGTGCCGTGGCCGGCTGCAGGCTGGGCACATGTCCTGCCCTCCTGCTCTGCTTCCACAGGCAGCAGGGATGGGCAGCTCTGGGCACAGCTCTGGGCACGGCCAGCATGGCCTGGGCACTGCGGGCGGCTGGGACAAGGGGACAGGAGCCTTCAGCTGACGGGCGCTTTCTGGTTTCTCTCCTTGCAGCCGGGCTCTGCGGGTGCTGAGGCTGCTCTGGGCTCTGCCAGGGCTCTGCTGGAGCTCAGCACCGGGCTGCAATCAGCCAAAGAAGAAATGGGGTGACCTGCAGCACAGACCTGCTTGAGCATTTCAGCATCACAGCTCAAGTTTGCAGAGTGTACACCTCCAAGGGCAAACATGACACCACCCAAAAATTAAACTTGTTCAATAGCTTCTGAAATGAGATCAATCTGGGATGACCCCAAATGATATTTTGCAACTTGCTCAAGCTGTAGCTCAGCCCTTCTCTGAACTGTTCTTTTCCCCACCTGCCTTTTACATGTTAATGTAATGTGTTACATGTCCAAAATATAGAATGCCACAGAAAAAAAATCTCAGAATCACCGTTTGTAATGATACATAACATGTCTGTGTGCATGGCTGTCTATCTGTCACTTTCTGAAAAGATTACTTCTGTGTCTGTGTGAAATTTTTGAGTGCAATCCTGACCTCACTGACATTGACCTTAAAAAGATCCTGATATCTTTTGAGGATGTAGTGCTCGTTTCCTATGTGTGTAATTTTAGGTGCCCAACAGTAAATTTCATGGTCAGATGAGCTCTTCAGAGCAATGTGACACAGACCATTCTGTAAGGTTTCTACCATTTCAACCAGTGTTTATCTCCAAACAGACTACATGCCTGTTAGAAATGCTTCCACCAGCAGATTCCCTTCAGAAAGATGCTGAAAAGTATGAAAAAGTAAACAAAGTAAGGGAGTTCCTTCCTCCTTCTTCTCTCATTTCACTTCCTTAGTCACCATTTTTTACTTGAGCTTGAGTTCATCTCCACAAAAAATCCAGTGTAATCCTCAAATGTATTTTGTCTCTCTATTGGAGAGCTTTATTTATTATCAGATGGTTCTGTGCAAGAAGATTTTTTTGCTGACTCTGTTTCCCTCAGTTGTGTCCTCATTGTCTCTCAGACCCTTCATTTTTCTTTGCTCGATTTGGTTTTTCTCAAGTGGGAATCACAGCGGTGATTTTTCTTGCCAAGTTATTGGTGTTGAATGGATGGTGTGTAAATCCTGTGAGGAGCTCAGTAAAAGTTAAAGCCTTTATAGTTTTGCAAAACTCAGTGTAAGCTGGGTTATGCTTCTTAGGAGTCTCTGCTAATTGTTTGGGTATTTAACAATAGCGAAGACTGAAGCATGGCAAAGCCTCATCTAAACCAGGTAGACTAAACCCAGTGATTTATGCAACATAAAATGAAAAAAAAAAATCACTGCAGGCTCACATAATGCTTTTTGATTGTACCGTTGTATTTTTATTCATCAATTTCTCCTGGTGTTAGGAAGTGAGGTAATGCTGATCTGGGGTTTGTGTAAAAAGCAGTATTTTTCTGAATCCTGAAAGGGAACACTTTCTGGACTATAAACAGCACAAAACCTACTTAATAAGTAGGAGAATAGTGATGAATAATACTGCTTACCAGTTCTTGGATGGAGTTAGCTTTAACTGAGATTCCACAATGAAGAGAAAAGCATCTTCTGCCAAATAATAAACAGACCATCTATCTAAGGGCTGCAAGAACATAGTTTCATTATGCTCTGGATCAATGTCATCTTTGTTATTGCAGAACTAAGTTAAGATTGTTAAGTAAGTCTGAAGGTGTAATTTTATTTTTAGTCTATTTGACTTTCTAAGTTACTAATCTAAGCCATGTATGCTTACAGTTTTCCCTCTTACTAACAAAGGCAATTCAATATCCAGTTCATGATTATAGTACAGTTTTGAACCACACAGTAGACAACCACAGTAATTTTTCTTTTGGAATTTGTATGATAATTTCAAGGTGAGATATCTGCATAATGCATTGGACACACATATCTGTATACTTGTAGTTAAAATAACGTGCTTTAAATTTGTGTGCATATAGATTTTCTACTTGTAATAGTAGAAAATATTCTATCTAAATAAACAGATATTCATCTCTTAATAAAGAGATGATAAAGGGATAATGTACCTTTCAATAAATATGAATCGTAGGTGGGGTAATTTTTGTTTATATTGTAGCTGGTTAGTTTTAAATCTTTTAAAGCAATATATTTGTCTGAAAGGCCACTCATGCTATTTTGCTGATGTCTGGAAGGGACATTTTTTGCTCTCTTCTGACTCCATTGACCAAAATAAAATAAAACCACAAGATGTCAAACAAGGATAGATGAGGAGAAGAAAGAAAAACTCTTGCATCAGTGATAGAAAATTACGTATTGAAGCTACGTGGCTTAGGCAACTTACTTATTAGGTTTATAATTAACTTATAAGCTTATAGTGACTAGATTTTATAAGCTATAGTGGCTAGATTTATAAGCTTGGAGTGACTAGATTTTATCTAGAGCTTATAGCTCTAGATTTTCAGTTGTCACAATTTGCAGCATTGCTATTAGATTCACTAAAACTGAGTCACAACTCTTTATTGGAAAATAAAATTCTGAATTTTAAAATGACCTTGGAAAAATAGTGCTGGAAACAGGTTTTAAATTATCCTCCAATTCCATAAAGGCTTTTTTCACAGAATTAACCGAGAGTTTCCTGAATACAGTTTAAAAAGTGTGTGTTTGCAGATGGGTCACAGTCGTTTCAGCTCTGGACGTCTTGACGCCAGGAGAAGTCAGAAACTACACAGTATTTGTGAATGCAAGATTTTGCATTTAGATAGGTTTGGGCTGAACGATCTGAAAAAGCTCCCATAAGAACAGAGCTCCTTACTGTCTGTGTGTTTGAGAAGGCTGAAGAGCTCTGTTTATTGCCACAAAGGGCCTGGAATAAATTATGTTTAGTAAATTGGCCCCAGGTTTTCTTGTTTCAGACAGTAGCTTCGGAGCAATCTGTTTTATAGGCTCCACTAGATGTGACCAATTGCGGGGAGGTGACACCTCGTTTCGGGACGTGCCATGGCACATGTGCCAGTCAGGTCTGGCCCCTCTCTCTGTCAGGATGGCAACCCACCCGCAGCTCCACTTTCTGTCTTCTGGCAGCGTTACCCACAGCCCGGTCCCAATTTATGGGCCCCGCTGGGAGGTCCAAGCAGGATGGAGCCAGGCTGCTCAGCCCCTCTCAGCCTTGTGCCTCCCGCCCCTACATGGGGCAAATAAAAGCTCCTTTATTCCGCTGGAAATGCCCCCGTTTCAGCGAGGTGTGTGCATGGCTTCCTTCCCTGGTCGATCTTGCAGGTGATAATTAACACAGTGCAGTGCTATTTCCTAGCTGAAGCCAAGGTGGGGAAGCAGCTTTAGCCTCGGCATTTTTCTTTTCAGACTCTTTTTCCTCATTTATTTTGGATCTGTTCATGGTGAGGAAGTTTTAGAAGGTGTTGGTCCTTAGCTCAAGTATCAAAGAACTGAACAAACCAGTAATTTTTCCTTCTCTGACCAAATTCTTCTTACTTTTGAGGGGAGGAAGGAACGGGGTAGTAGAATTTGCTTTTAGGATTCATGTTTTATTTCTGCTCATGGGACTGTTTGCTTCTGATCAGTGTGACTGTGGGTCTTTTCAGCACAGGACACTGATTGACATTGCTTATGTTACAGAGAGGAAGGATATTTCCTGAAGATTAATGGCAAGTTAGTTGGCCTGAAGTTCATTAACCTGAGCTAGACTGTTGGAAGGACTCTGTGTGGAAGCTGGAATTGTATTAGAGGATCATCATAAACTAAAAATATATGTGACAATCTGGCCAGATTGCAATGAATCTAAAGACAGGGTTGGCTCGAGCCCACAGAGCAGCTGCCTCCAGTGTAAACTAACCAACCGCCTTGTGAAGGCAAATGGTTTTTCAGAGACATTATTCAAATAAAAGGGAAAAGAGGAAAAAAAAACAACCAAAAAAACCTGAAGGTTCCCATTAGCAAAAAATGCCTAAATGAAAAAGTGAGGTTGTGAGCTATGGCCAAAGGCCTGAGTTTGGTGCTGATTCTCAATCAATTCAGCAAATGACAGTGCATCGACAAAACTGGTTTTTTAGTCAAATTTAGTCTTGATTCTTCACAGTAATTTGCCTCAAGAAAATGAACCCCAAATCCTTTGGTGAATTCCCTGTTGTCTGAGGCCCAGACCTTCAGGCCATGACGTCTCAACATGCTGGCAGTGAGACTGGCTCCCACTTAATTGCTTCTTTTTGAAGTATGGTTTGTCACTATCATCCTGCTGAAGATGGACAGGGCTGGTGTCTCACCTTCATATATTCTTCCCCCTCCTCCCCTCCCCCTCTGTTCCCCTTCTTCCCCCTAAATAGATTTTTAAAGGCAGTTTAACCCTACGATAGTCCAATCCACATCAGTCTTTTGTGGTGCACCCTCAAATAGATGTGTTGGCACAGAAGAAGTAAGGGCCTTCTCTTCAGATCTCATTCTGTAATAAAGGGAAGGGAAAGATGAAACAGGCATTTCATGTTTGTCTGTTTTCTCGCCATGTCATCTCATGAACATGCACTCCCCTTGGCCAAGAGTAGTACATTCAGACACTGAATGTCAGTGTTGAAGAGGGGACTGAGAAGAATGAAGCTCAGTGTTCCGCAATAGGAGCTACGCTTTGGGCATTTTACAAATTATTTCCCTCTTTCTCTTTCACCATCGTGCTCTTCTTGCACACTTCTTTGTCTTTTACTATTAACAGAAGTTCTGGAGGCTCAGAAAGCCCAAGTTTCATCTGAGAGAGATTTCCTCTGCTGGAGAAAACTGTTTCCATGCTTTCATGCCATGGTTCTGGGTGCTGCTGTAGCTCAGAGTTGCCTGACCCAGGGCTGCAGGAGCTCAAATGCTAGACCAGGGGCCACGAGCTGTGCTGCATCCCTCATGGGCTTGTAAGGAGCCTCTCCTTCGATGTCTGTGCAAGTGCTGGCTGACGTGGGCGCTAGGATTGCTCTTTTAATCAGGCAGTTCCAGTACCTTTCAGAAAATAATTTTCATGGCAAGTCATGAGCCATTAATCTCTCGACTAAGCATAACATTTCTTTACTCCTTGGTTTTACAGCATTACTCAAACACTGATATTTTTAATTTCACCAGCTGTCTCCCTTGACCTCTAGCATCATGCACTTGCAGGAGGAAGGATCTGGTCTTACAAGTATTTTCATACTCTGATCTCTGTGATTTATTAACCATCAAGTTTTGCCTTCAGAACTCAAGACACCATTTAAAATAATTTCTTGTGCAAAAGTGGAGTTATTGGGCAAAAGAGATCCTTGATAGCTGGGTACAAAGGACACCAGGATTGCTGTTGCTGTTTTCTTTTCAACTACTGTGCTGTGTGACCTTGAGGAAATAGGTTCACTGCAGCTTTATGGTTCTGTTTTTGCATAGGGAAAATAAGGACAGGGATAATTGCTTTCATTTGTAAAACACTTCAAGATTTATGGACTATGAATGACACTTATTAAGTGAAAAGTGCTGCAAAGCTGGCTTAGTTGCACACTGTGCTAACAAAATCTCATATCAGCCTATTGACCCCAGCCTGAAACACTCATTAAAGTTTGTAGGATGTTTTGGTGGATGAGTTGCAGTTATTCTGCTGGAAATATCATACTGAAAGCACTTTTAAATCCATCATCTGCACTGACTTTTTTTCTATTAAAACTAAACACAACTGCTTGTTCTACCCAATTTTCTTAGTTTATTCATGAAAGTTTTGATGGGTATGTACTCATTGTTAACGCTGCTTGTACCCCCATGGCATCTGAGACCTTACAGTTCATTCCAGTCATAGCATAAACATAAAATAGCTTTAGTACTGAGATAAAAAGTTATAAAACATTAAGATATCCAGTCAACTGGTATGAACTAACAAGTTGCGTGGTCACTTTTGAATGGCAAATATTCTTTGTGTGGATACTGTATTAATTTAATTTGTGCTTGAACTTTAGCTATGCTAGACACTGGTGTTGAAAAGTTTACATATTTTTCCAATGTCAAAATGTGTAAATTTAGTATTAAAGAAACAAAACATTTTTACTTGTACTGGAGAAAAAAAAATCCTTTTGTAGCAAAGAAATTAAATGAGCTGCTCTTTAAAGGTAGGTCTGGCTTGCTTACAGAATTATTATTTATGCAGTAATGCAGGTCTACAGATGTTTTCCTTTTTTTCTTCCAGATAAAACTTGGGTTGTTTGAAAAGTGGGGAGATAGTGCAAAAGAAGATGCAGAAGAAGAGAGCAGAATGAGAACTTTGCAAGTGCCACATGCCTGCAGCCTGCTGTCTTTAGTGATGCTGTTCCTTCCAGTCACTGGAATGTCAAAACAAAATATCCTAAGACTGAAGCTTTCCTATAAAGGTAAACTTTTCAGTGTTTTTTTCTGATTCTGCTGCTTTTGTTTTGATGTGATGTTGCCAGCAGTTCATTTGTATTACTTACCAGGAAAACAAATCAGACATACAAAATAGAAGCCTTAAAGATGGATGAATTCTGCCTAGGGACGGTATTAAATTCTGGTTTTTTTTTTGTTTTGTCGTGTAGAGGCACATGTTTCTGAAATACAGCTGTCTTTTTAAACTATTATTTCTGTTTGCTCCAAGAGGATGTTAACAGACTACATAAATTAGAGGGGAGTTATACTTGAAACACTCCGAGCTGCATTGGAGATATTTCCATGTGGCTGGTGGGGATGATGTGAGACATGGAGGACATTCACATCTTCCTAGAGCATCAGAGAAGGTTGAGAGCGCTGCCTCAAGTGTTTCAAGGGGCCTGACATTTATTTTTGTAATTCTTTTTCTATCACTACGTTGGTATGTTAAACTCCACATATGTGGTTTTCTTTGTCCTTGCCTGTTTGGATCACAAAATCGTGTTTCTCTGTGGAATTTCTTAGTCTTGTGTGTAGTTCTTGTTGGGAATGGTATCTGAGGAGTTTCAACACAGACACATTTATGTATTAATGGACAATTTTTTAAAGGAGATAGATTTCTTGTTGCTTTGAATGTAGATTACACCTCCACAGGCACAGAGATGTGACACTGATGCTGTCTTCTTTAGCTAAAACAAATGCTCTCCAGTTAGTTATGTTTCATCTATGTCAGCACCCTGCCCTTACGGGAGCTATTTCTGCTCTGTTTTTCAAACTTATGTCTTCCTATGCATTGCAGAATTGCACTCAGGATGGTGTGATGGGACAGGCTGTAAACCCTTCATCGGGGCTTATGATACGTTTGTCATGAGTTTAACACCCAGAGGAATTTATTGAGTAAGCAGAATGACATGCTATTTATTTACAAGCTTCTCTTTTGCTAGATTTGCATGCCACTGTGCATGCTATTCCACTGTTTAGAGATGTGTTTGGATGTGTTTGTGTGAGAGAGACGGAGGAAGCAAGATCAAGGGATCTTGACAACATTTTTATAAATTCAGGAAACAGTTGCACTCACTGAAGCCAATGAATACAGAAACTGAAAACCTGACATGCGTTATGAAAGTTAGCAGTAAAACCCTCCTAACATACAGCCAGCCTTCTCACAGCTAGGCCTTTTGAGATAATTCCCAAAAGCAGCGTATACCATATGGCAATGGCATTTATTGTGGATTTGACACTCACGATTAGTGAATTCCTCTCAACTTCAAAAGCAGATAGCCTTTGGCAAAATCCTGATGGATGCATTTGGCAGGTAGAGAGGGGGAGAAAAAAAATTGTTGCGGTCAACACAGGAAAAAAAGAAATGTCTGAAATCTTAGTTTAGAATAGTGGCAGAGACCTGCTGGGAGTGGTTGGGAAAATGCCTGAGCTCGTTCAAAAAGACAATAAGCAGATGATTAATATTTAGGCCCTGACCCAAACTTTTATTAGCAACTTTATAAACCTTTCAGTTTGGCTTGAGGGATACCGTTTCCTGTCCAAACTTATCCACCTGTATCCCTGTAGGGGGGCAAATCAACAAGAGATACAGATGCAAAATAGCACATAAATCTTAATTTGGAGAGCTGTGATGGAACTGAAAAGCCAGAAGAAAGAGAATTACGAGAATTTATTGTGCCTTGTCTTACTTTTCTTGGGGGGGTGGAAGGTGTGTATTTTTCCACATGGATCAAGAAAAAATTCATTGCAGTTTTTCACACTTACGTATTACAAATTATACCAGTATGGCTTATCATAATTAAACCATATTTTTGTTGTTGATATCAGGATGTCAGATGTACTGAATATTCAATAAAGTTGTCAGAATTAAGTCCATCTTGCTTCCCCCAAGTGTTTCAGACAAAATAATTCCAAGGTTTCTGTAAGATGTATGAGAAATGAGCTGTCTTGCCAGTTCTCATAAGATTGTTAGTCATGTCACTGACAAGTCCTGGCATCTCTGTTCTTTGGAATTATGACTTGAAATATCATGAGGAGGAGAATACAAAGTTCTTTCCCTTCTTTGTGGGAAACAGATGAAAATTGGCAACATCAGGCAGTTCCAGAAAGCTGGTCACATGTGTGTGTTTGAAGGGAAGTTTTCATTCTCTTCCAGGTGCAGTGTGTTTATGGCATAGGTCCATCTTCCCAGAGGAGCTGAGCATTTGCTGGGGCAGGAGAGCTGAAAGTAAGCAAGATTTTGCTCCACAGTTACTGAATCTCCCAGCTGCATCAGTCAATGGTGGATGGGGAAGAGGGAGAGGGTGGGGTAGTTAAAGATGTGTCTGTAACTGCAGGAGTGCTTCAAGAAACCACAGCATGTCACAGCTCCTTTGTGTTCAGACAGCAATTAAAATTTTAGACCTTCTCTTAATGGCAGTTACAGGTTTTCATCTTCCCTGGGTTTTCATCTTCAGAAGTGGGAATCTGTGCTGGAAATGTTAAGATATTCCAGCGAGTCATGTGGGGATCAATGCAGTACAATGCATTTCTTTTATTGCATGCCCTACTCTAAAAATGTGTTCTAAAAAATTGTGCATGTATAAAACTAAAGCTACACACAACTCAATTGAAATGTGTTGTAATACAGAATCAAAGTCATATATTCTCCACCTCTGTTAATATAATACACTATGTCTTTAATCACATATCCTTTATTACCACATTTTCCCTGATCCATTAGTTGAAAAATTTTCTTCTTCACTTATACTTAACTTTTAGATACTGATTCATGTCATTACTATCCCAGAAATTGTCACTGCTTGCTCTTGTGATGTTTTTAGGGTGCTCGCTCTGCATAGACCTTACTTAATCTATGCATCTTAGATACTTCTACAAGTTTGAGGTGCTTCTATTTTTATGTTATAGCTTTAATATGCGGAGGAGCTAACAAACTGTCTTCTAATAGAAGATTGACATCTTTAGAAAACCAGGGGATGAATTATTCCTGATTTTCATACTCTTTGTCTAGCTCTGCTTTCAGTCTAGGAGAAACTGTGTGTATTTATCATTCATTTTCGTGCACCTGGACATAGCCTGTGACCTTCATCCAAACTGCAGAACTCCTTAAGCACAGAAGTGACATTCAGCTTCCCTAAGAAGTGCATCCCCCTTGTCTGCTGCATCATTTAACATGCTCATTCCAACGTCTAGAGCAGATGCAGAAGGTTTTCATATACCAATCTCATTCATTAATGTCATTTTCAGGACAGCATCAGTTTTGTTAATAAAGAATGGAAGAGTCTGTGTCCTAATTCATGTATGTTTAATTCATACAGTGTAGACAGTCGTGTCTCTATCTTCTGAGTAATAATATTTTTTAATTAATTGAGAGGTACTTCCATACATATTTTCTGAGTGTATCTCTAGGTTCTACTTTATAGGGAAAAGTAGACTATAGCCAAACGAGAAGATTGATTGCCGTCTCAGGAAAAAAACCCAAAAATTAAATATTTTTCACTTTGTGGCTATCCTAAAATTTCCCTGCAGAAATGCAGATTCCTAACTGCAAATGTAACCCTATTGATTTGATTTACTTTGCTGATTTTCATGGACATCTTAGTTAGTGTAGTCTTTTTTTCTCAGTGAATGCAGTTATTTTACAGAAGTGTGCACCCTGGTTTATTGACTGAGGGAGATGCCCCAGCCCAGATTTGGATGTTGTCCCCAGTGACATCCACAAACATATATCATTCCCATGTGGGAATGTGGCCACGCCCCAGAGCAAGCCATGCTTGCTGTGAGCAGTGGTGACTTGGTCACAGAACCAGGAATCCTCCACTGTGACACAGTACATAGGAAAAAGCACAACTGAAGGTAACCTTTGGCTTTTAAAAGAGGATTTACTTAGCACTGTTAAAAACAACTATGGTAGTAATATCAATCTAATCAACAAGAGCATTATTCTCAGCTGATTTGTTTTTCTCCACATTGAATGAGCTAAGATGCAGTCTCACTCCCACTGAAGTCATGGCAAGTGTTTGGCTACTGAAGTAAATTGAAGCAAGATCAAATTCACACTCCTCACATTCTTTCTTCATCTTGCATAAGTAAACTGAAGACAGGCAGTTCTTTCTCCTCTGCTGAAGGATGACAGTGCTAAATCATCAGCTCCACATGGAAATTAGCCACGTTTAAAGCATTGTTTAGTTTCATGCAGTGTTTTGCACACAGGATTTTCTTTCCCCTAAGAGTGATCCATTCTTTTACCATGGTGAAAAAGCAAACAGAGAACATTCTGGTGCCAGGAATTCTTTTGAAAATTTGACTGGATGAGTACACTTGCTTAAAGTTCAGAAATGGTCCTTTGAACATGCTACTTTACAATGTCATGCATTCTGTTCTCTATTGTTTTTGCTTTAAACCTGTTTCATTTTATAACTGATGAGATGCTTGACTGTTGCATCAGAGCAGTTAGTTTGTTCAGTTTCAGTACAGCTGGCTTATCTCCATGTCACGCATCATTTAATTATCCATACGAAACATAGTTAAAATTATGTACAGCTCCTCGAGCCTCACTTAAACTGTCTGTGACACTGCAGTAATCCCAGTTCCCTGACGGGGTGTTGCACAACTATGACTGGTTGGAATGTGTTAAATTGGTGATGTAGAAGAGAACCTAGAAATGAGTTTGCATTTTGCAGCTGTGCTTGCTCTGCTGGAAGAGGAAGCAAAACCAGACAAAGCCCTGCTCCTGTGGTAGTATCAGCAGCTGTAAATCTGAATGCTTATGAAAAACAAGGAAAGTGTGTTGAGTGAAGAAATGGTGTTTTCCTCTTGTTTGTTATTTAATTAATTTTTGGTGGTTTGTTATTTCTCAGAAAAATCTATCGCAGATTCCTTTGCGGAAAAGCATGAAGTGTTTATGTGAGAGTGAAGATCCTACTACTGGAAGATTGTATAGTTACGCAAAAGAATTTGCCTGTTTTGTCTCAAAAATGCTTTCTGGAGGCAGTTATCATTGAGACTTATAATATACCCGAGATTGATGATGGTTGGGCACTGCTGTCCATGCAAGGAAAGGCTCTTGTATGTGCATAAACTAAATATAAATGTGAAGGCATTTATAAATAGAAAAACCAGCAAATTTCTTACAGACTTTTTTTTTTTTTTTTTTTTTTTTTTTAAGCTAGTGAACTTGAAGGTCAGATCCAACTATATGTTGCATTTTCTGTCATATAATTATCATATATATAATGTCCTGGAGAGCAGCTTCCAGTCACTGACATCAACAGTTTACATAGCAGTTGAACTAAGAATAACCTGGGAGAGCAGACCCATATCAACCTCTTAAGTGTAAACTGTAGCTCACAACAGTTTTTGTGTTTTCATGGTCACAGAAGGGCCTCGGTTGTGTAAAGGAAGAATTGTGTTCAAAAAATACGGAACTATTCTGCTGAGTGTTCACTTTATTAAATCTTGGAAAACGAGAGGAAACAAATCTGGAAGAGTGATACTTGGCAAATAATTTTTGCTCCCTTGTAAAAAGAAGGAAGGGACAACATCAAAAACAGCTTCCCTAGAAGAATGCGGGGAAGATACATGATAAGTGGCATCAGCTCGGAAGAGAGTTTAAAACTCTTTATTGGAATACTTTTACTAATGACTTCTGTTAAGCAAATCCAATTCAGAGCAGTTTTAGCCGTCCCAACATTATTCTGCTACACACCAATGGGCGAGCGTGATCAGCCTGACCTCAGTGTCTGTCTAGCAGTGGCCATCTGTGGTCATGATGCAGGTACTCAAGTCACATCCTGCTTCCCTTTCCTCCCTCCCCATTTCTGCAGTTCCATTTAGAGATGAGTTCCCCAAAGAAAGGTCGAGGAGTATAATCTCTCCTGTACTCACAGTCCTTTGGAGATAAATACACAAAGAGATGGCAGAAAGAGACAGAAGTTCCTTTATCAGTCAAAGAGATTGGCTAACACTGTTTGAGGGAGACAATTTTGAAGATGGTGGGAGTGACAGAGGTACATCTTTGCACAAATTTGAAAACACAGGCATTCTACTTTCTGAACAAAATCCTGGCTATACCAGAATTTTTCACGGTGTTGAACCACAGAGTTTGAGAGCTAAGAGGTTATTGAAGGCATCAAAATTTTGTAATTAAATTATTTGGCCTTTTTAGGATGGTATTAACTCTTCCTGTGCATCATCCAAGTAACCTGGATTTCTTTCAGAAAGAAAGAAATCTCACTAAATCTGTAACAGAGCATTAGCTTACATGACATCCTACCCCAAAGTAGTAAGTATAAATACTACTAATAAAAAATGTCCCCCACCAGTATTAAATAAAAGCCTACACTTGTACACTGAGAACATCCCTGGGTCATGTCACCCACTGAAAGTGACAGAGAAGGCAGTCCTGTGGCTGTAGGTGAAGGAGACAATGATGATGCCATTGAAGGCAATGACGATGTGAAGGTGAAGGAAGATCTTTGATCACCTGGCCCGAGATCCTGCTGCCCACCTAGAGGCGCTGAAAGCTTATGGTCGGCTGCGACTTCACCTCCGGACGCTGCTCTCCAGCCACTGAGAGGAGTTCCCTGCACAGAGCTGTGCTGGGGGATCAAACCCGATGGCAGCCACGTGAACGCTGCATAATTGTTGCATTTGTCACTGGCAATCCTGAAGCTGCTTTCCTGCTCCTGTGGAAGGAAGATGCTGCAGCACATGGATTCGTTGTGCAGACACATCTCTGAGTGGCCTTGCCCTTCACCTTCCAGTTACGACGGTGCTGTTGCCTAAGTCTATGAGGCAGAAACTGGCTCCACCTGCACATCCTCACAGAAGAACAGTGAAGTTGATGGAGGTTGCTAGAAATATCTCGAAGACAGCAACCTAGTCTGTTAGGGACTTAATGTAGTCATTTAATGAGCTGTAGCTTTAATTAGACTTGTTTCTTAGCATTCCTTCCAGATTCCCTTTAGTCTTGTCAGTGTATAACTATTCTGCAAAGTTACCCTTAGTGTAGAGAAATACCCTACTGTAGTTGCTTGTCTGCTTTTAAATAATACTTGAATATCTATGTTTGAGAAATTAAGAAAAGAAAATAAGTTTCTCAAATTGCCTGAAATGTGTCATTCTTTGAATTTAACCCTCTGTATTTAGAGAATGTCCTTCCTATACCCCTATCTGAAATAAAAACTTGTTGCAAACAGAGATGTTGGATATATTAAGTATGCTGTCTCTCAAGCATTTCCATAGAAACGCTTGAAGCTTGACGTGAAAATGCCCTGAAGTGCCTGAAATTTTGCAGCAGAGTACTCCTGAATTTTTAGGAATATTTGGAAAAGTTTTCTTCACACAGTCACTTTTATACGCTCCTGGGGAACAATTCAGTCCTAAGAGTTGAAGTCAGAGAAGTCCCTAACTGCAAAACATGTGGTTTAATACATCTTCTTTTTTGTCTTCTCATAACCAAGGTTTTGGTACAAAATTGTGACAGTAGAAAGTAATTTTTCTGTTTTTCTCTTTTCTCTATTCCTGGTTATCTGTGTCCTTTCGGAGAGGCCCTGCTGGTCTATTAATATAACCTTTTCCACCAGGCCTATATAATATTGTCTAGCAGTGAGAGCCACTTTCCATGCACAGCTTTATCCATGGTGAGATGCAGTAAAAAAAAATATTATTTACTTCTTGCCATACATAGTAGAGATTCATGGCCGTTTCGAAGTATTTATTCTCTTTGTCTTTGCACCAACACATCAAAGAACAAACAGTGAGATTGCAGGGTGACATCTCAGAGTCTTCTGTGACATCACAGAGCAGCTGTCTGACATCACAGGGTGATATCTCAGAGCTGGCTGTGTGACGTCACAAGGGCTGTGTGACATCACAGGGGCTGTGTGACATCACAGGGGCTGTGTGAGGTCACTGGGGAGGTGAGTCTGCCCCAGCCCCCCCTCCCAGTTCCCCCAGAGAAGTCCAACGCTGCTCGTGCACAGCGGGGTCCCCTGTCCCCCCGGGTCCCCCCGCCCCAGGCGCCGCAGCCTCCCCCAGAGGATGTTCCACGAGATCGACCCCCGAGCCTGACACAGGGCCATGGGGGGCGGGACAGGGGACAGGGACCCCCCAGCAGCGTCCCCGTGTCCCCCAGGGCCAGAGCCTGGCCCAGGGCTCCTTCACCCTGTTACCAGCGAGGGCTTGAGAGCGCTGAAAAAATCCCCAGCAAGGGAGCAGCACAAACCAGATTTAATATTGAGCAACAGCACCACAAAGTTCCTTGGCAAGAGTCACTCTGCTCCTGACTGGACACTTCAGGCACAAAAAAGGAAACAAAGCAACAACAAAACCAAACAGAATCCAGGCTATCAAACCAGAAATGAACCAAGAACTGTCCCTGTGTGAGTGTGAGACACAAGGAAATGAGGGCAAGGATAAAAGGAATACAGGCCCAAGAGCTTACAGAGCTCAAACTTAACAGGACTTAACTTATACCTTAACCTTAACTTCCACCTTCAACTTCACAATTTAGCAAAAGAGCAGCACTTTACAGTATTTAACCTAACTTATAACTTATGACTTTGCAATTTAACTGAGAAATAACATTTAACAATATTCAACTTGGCTTATATTTTAAACCTAACAACTTAGCAAAGAACAACTTTTAGCACAATTTAACTTAGCTTAGACCTTGTGATTTAACCCTACTGACAGGCCTGACTGGCTCAGCTATCCAAGGCACTCAGACCCCTCAGAGAGCAGCATTTCTGCCACATTTCCCGAGCACAGGCACTCCTGTGTGCACACAGACACAAAGAGTCAGTGCAAGGCACCTGTGAGAAATTCCCCTGAGGGCAGGGAAATGCTCCCTGCCCATGCTTTGGCATCTCCCCAGCGGGGGAAGGGTTGAGCCTGGAGGAGTGGGGGGATCGGCCCAGGCTCCCTCGTTGTTGGGGGTCCCCGAGTGCAGCAAACGGGAGAGTTCCCGGCTCGGAGAGGCCCCACTCCGAGGGAGTCGCTGGCCCAGGAGAGCTCCAAGGGGCTCCTTTTGGAGCGCTGTCTGTAGGGCCCCAAGAGAGGGGCTTCAGTGCCAGCAATGTTTCATCCTGGCTGCACTTGGCATCCACAGCTTTCTTTGGCAGGGTGAGAACAGGGATGTTGTGCCACTGAGGGAACAAAAACACTTCCCGGGGCTGCTCCTAAAGCAGCCAGGAGCTGGTTGGGCAGCAGCAGTGCCTGGAGCAGACAGTGTTTGTGATGAGCTCCAAGGAGCTGAGCCCAGGGGCTGTTGGCCAAGGCCGAGGCCCAGCGAGCATTTCTCAGCTGGCAGGGCGGCCGGAGAAGGTGGAGGCGGGGGAATAATTCATGCCCTCAGAGTGCTCCCAGTCGCTCCCAGTATTTCCATGTCCGTGCCCCAAGTGCTGCTCCCAGCCCTGATCCGTGGGGATGGGAATGTCCCGCTCCCTTGCCGGGGCAGGGTCACACCTGAGCCAGGTGTGCAGGGCAGGCCCTTGCCCTGACCCCCAGCACTGTCCCAGCTGCAGGATCTGCTTCCCACCGGCCTCTTCCTCCTGCGGCCCCGAGCCCAGCTTGGTGCTGAACAAAGGGGCTGGGCCGGGGCCATCCCCCGGCGGGGGCTGCACACCCCCCTGCCCCCTCCCCAAATTCCCTCTGGGGGAGCAGGAGCTGGGGCTGGAGCCCTGTGGGGAGGGACAAGGGGGTGAAAATGGGATGGGGGGTGTCACACACGCTCTGGGGGGACACACACGGCCCCGGGGACCCCCCCATATCTTCTGCAGAGCCAGGACGATGAACCCCAACATGGAGCAACTGCCCTCTAGCAGTATCTTGGGGGGTGGGGTCTGGTGGCAGCTTTGGGAGTCTGGGGGAGTCACAACCACCCAAAAACGCCCTCCCAGCCCCACAGCCACTCCCAGACTCCTCCAACCACCCCACAGCTCCCAGCCAGGACCCCCCACCACCAACTACTCCCTGCAAGATAAATGACCCCAAGAACCACCAAAACCCGTTTCCATCTCCCCCAGGACCCACCCAAATTCTCGGCAAGCCACACAGCCCTGTCAGGGACCCAAATCTCCCTCATAGACCCTGCCAGGCCCCCTCCCAGCACCACAAATGCCCACAGGATTGACAGAAGCCCTTCCCAATCCCCCCAGGGGCCCCTAAACTCCCACCTCCCATGGCACTGACCAGGAGAGGTTGGTGGACAGGAACATTTACAGCCAGGATCAGCTCGGGCACTTCAGCAGTGATTTGGGCACTTTGGGGGAACATCCCGGCTAGGGAGACCCAGGCCAGGCACTGGGACAGACAATTAGAATTCTTGGAGAACAGGCGGGCTCAGGTGGACACCTTTTGCCGGCACACCTATGAGATTGTGGACATGTCCCCTGCCTTTGATAGCTTCAGAACACCCAAATCCTCCCAAATATTCTATTGAACCAACCCCAAATTCACCCCCAAATCCAGGTAAATGGTGCAGCTTTAGATCTCTTTGCTCAATTTCTTTATTTTCACCCCAGTTTTGGTTGTTTAGACAGGGTGAGGAAAGAAATTAATAAAATGGAAAAGACCTCCAAGATCATGCAGCACTGCTTGATGCCACCAGAAGAAATAACTGGACAGAGCGGGTGAAATTTCTTTGGGGTGTAAAGTCAACAAATCACTTTCTGCCAGTGAATTTCCAGTTTAGATCAGAGTCCTGATGGATGTTCCTGCCCCTGTGTTCATCCAGGTGCCTATGGGGATCCAGGAGGACGTGGAGACCACCTTCCAGGTGTCTTCTCAGCAGGGATCACTGGGAATGTGGGTCACCAGGGCTCTGACCAAAGTGGGTCCTCCCATGGGGGATGGAGTTGGAGCAGGGCACGAAGCTCTTCCCACAGCTGAGACATTTGCAGGATTTCCCTTACCGGTGCCTCCGTTGGTGTTGGGTCAAGGTAGAGCTCCTGGAGAAGCTCTTCCCACACTGGGGACACTCGTAGGGCCTCTCCCCAGTGTGGACGCGCCGGTGGGTGACAAGGTGGGACTTTTCTTTGAAGCCCTTCCCACAGTTGGGGCAGCGGAAAGGCCTCTCCTCCGTGTGAATCCACTGGTGCCTGAGGAGACTGGAGCTGGTCTGAAACCTCTTCTGACACTCGGGACACTCGTAGGGCCTCTCCCCAGTGTGCATGCCTTGGTGTGTGACAAGGTAGGAGCTGCAGCTGAAGCCCTTCCCACACTCCCCACACTCCTAGGGCCATTCCCCGGTGTGGATCATCTGGTGCTGGATCAGGTGGGAGCTCTGCCTGAAGCTCTTCCCACACTCCAAGCACTTGTAGGGCTTCTCCCCATGGTGAACCTGCTCATGGCCCACCAGCTCCGCGCTCTGGCTGAAGCTCTGTCCACCTTCCTGGCACAGGATGCCAGGGCTTTTTGGGCTCCCGGGGTCCCTTCTCCCCTCCTTCTCTGCTTTGGGCTGCAGGGGCTCCAAGGAGTCCCCCCTGCCCCTCTCCAGGCTGTTGAGGGTCCCGCCAATGACGGCGCTCCCCCCTCTCTGGGCTCTCCACTTTGGGCTCCTGGGGGACACAGGGCTCTGCTCCTCCAGGCTGCCTCTGCTGGCAGCTGCCACCGGGACCCCGCAGTGTCCCCCCAAGGGGCCTTTTCCACTCAGCTTTGCAATTCTTCATTCTCCAAACATCCCCCCAAAAACCCAACCCAGGGACCCCCCCAGGATATCTGGGCTGAGCTCCCCATCCCCGGTCACCCATGGGATGAGGGGGTGATGGTCCCAGAGGGGCTGCGAATTCAGGGAGGGCTCCAGCTCATGGTTCCTTTTTCTTTTCCTGATCCTCCTTTGTCCCTCCTCTTCCTCTTCGTCCCATGCCTCCTCTTCCCTCCCTCCTCCTCCTTCCCCAGGAGAAGCGACACCCTTGGTGCCCCGTTCCCGTAGCCCTGGCAGCCCGCGGCAGGAGCGGGGATGGAGCCGGGACAGGTCGGGATGGGCAGCGCGGGGCTCTCGGCTGCTCCCACCCGCTGGGGGCGGGGGGAACGCGGCCCAGGCAAAAGGAGAGGCAAACTGGGAAAACTGGGGGCTGCACATCCAAACTGGGCCTTGCTGGGGACCCTGCCAGGGGACTGCCAGCCCTTGGGGCTCCTCTCGGGAGATCCGGGAGGGGGGAACGCAGAGAGGGCTGGGGGATCCCAGGAATGGCAGCACTGGGAGTCACTTTGTTACACTGGGATTGTACTGGGATCATACTGGGAGCAGCTGGGCCCATGCTGGGGCAGACTGCGGTCACACCGAGGGAGACTGGGATCATATTGGGATCATACTGGGATCACACTGGGACAGAGTAGGAGCCTGCAGCGGGCAATTGAGACCATGCTGGCGCAAATAGGATACACTGGGAATGACTGGGATCATTCTGAGTTTGACTGGGAGCAACTGTGAGCAACTGGGATCATGCTATGAGCAAGTGGGAGGAACTGGGAGTCACTGGGTGCATGCTGGGGGTGACTGGAAACAACTGGGCTTCTCCTGGGATCAACTGGGATCATGCTGGAGGTGACAGGGATCATATTGGCAGTGAGTGCAACTACACTGAGGCTGACTGGGAGTGGTTGTGAACAAATGGGATCATGCTGGAAGGAACTGGGAGTGACTGGGAGTATGCTGGAAGGAACTGGGGTACACTGGGAGAGACTGGGAGTGACTGGAACAAAAGTGAGGGTGAAAGGGAGCAACTGGAACCATGTGGGGCACAACTGGTTCATACTGGCAGTGTCTGGGAGCACACTGGTCTCATCTCTAGACCATACTGGGAAGGACTGGACTAATACTGGGAGTGTCTGAGACTGACTGGGAACACACCAGGCACATCATCCCCCATACTGGCTGTGACTGGGAGCAACTGGGAACACACTGGATGAAAGTGGGAACAACGGGAACAGTGCTGGGGGCAAATTGTATCATAATGGGGAGTGACTGGCAGCAACTGGGCTCCTGCTGGGAGCAGCCCCTGGCGGCCCCAGGAGCCCCGCACCCCTTTCCCGGCCATGCCGCCCCTCCAGCCCCAGCACCCCCCATTGCCGGGGTGCCGGCACTGCCAGGGGTCCCCCCCTCTCGGGTTCCCCGCTGGGGCTTCTGGGGCTCTTCTCTCTCTGGGCTCCCGCTCAGGGCAGCCGCGGCTCTCCCGGGGCTCTCCAAAACCGGTGTCCCCCCGCCGGGGCTCTGCTGCCCTCACCGCCCACCGGGACCCCCGGAAAACACCTCCCGGGGATCCACCGATGTCCCCCCGAGGGCCAGCTGCGGCTCGGCTTTGGAGCCCTGCCAGCTCCAAACATCCCACCCAAAAAAAACCCCAAACCCAGGGAGCCCCGGGATATTTGGGCCGAGCTCCCCCTCCCCGGGCACCTGCGGGATGGGGGCGATGCTCCCGGGGTGCTGCGAGCTCAGGCAGCGCCAGGGCCACGCGATTCCTTCTCTCCTCTCCTCCGGCTGCTCCCTGCTGCCGCTGCGCCTCTTCCTCCCTCCCTCCTCCTCCTCCCCCGCTCCGGGATCCTGAACCGTGAGGGGAAAGGGGGCGAGGAAAGGGCGGAACCGTGAGGGGAAAGGAGCGGGGCCAAGGGGACGCGCTGTCCTAAAAAAGCCCGGTTTGACCCAAAATCACCCAAAAGGGCATCAAATGCAGCCTACATCCACATGGTTCAGCCTGACATCAACCAAATGGGATTAAAAGTATCCAATGGGCTCTAAAATCCAACCAAAGGGGCCTAAAACTGCCCCAAGTGTTTTATAGCCCTCAAGAAATGGCTTAAGATCACCCGTAAATCTTTCAAATGTGACTAAAATCCAGCCTGAAAGTATCTGGTCCAGCCTAAAATCATCCAAAGGTATCTAAAATCACCAAAATGTCCCTGACACCAACACAAGAAGACCTAAAATCACCCTAAAAAGGCTTGGTTCAACCTAAAATTGCCCAAAGAAGCAAAAAACCGTACTTAAATGTGCCCAAAATACCATAAAAAGGGACCTAAAATCACCCACACAGGATTAGGATTCACCCATATGGGCCCAGTTTTTCCTAAACTCACCCAAATGGCCCCAGCCCCACCCACATGGGCCTAAAATCATCCAAAGGGGTCTGAAATCCCCCCTAAACCCCACCAGATTCGGCCTCAAATCAGCCACAGGGGCTGAAAATCCACCCGAAAAGGCTCGGGATCCCCGCAAGGGATCTGAAGCCCACCCTGAACCTGCCCGGTTCGGCCCAAAATCCCCCAAAGGGGCCGAGCCCGAGGCCGAGCCCGGGATCGGCTCCGGGGTCGCTCCGGGACCTCCGTGTCCGCTCCGGGCAGTTTTGGCCGCGGCCCCGGACGGGCCTGGGCGGGACCGGGAGGGACCAGGGAGGGCTCGGGAGGGGTTTGGGCATTTGGGGCTTTTTTGGGCTTTGGGGAATCGTGTTGGGAGTTTATGGGGAATTGTTGGGGTTTTTGGGGAGAGTTATTGGGTTTGGAGGCAGTTGGGGGATTTTGGGGAGTTTGGATTTTGAGGGGTTTTATTGGTGCTTTGAGGGGGAAGTTGTTTTCCTGGGGGTATTTGGGGGTTAATTGAAATTTTTTGTGTTTTCTTTAGAATTTTGGAAGGTTTTACTGGGATTTTGTGGGGATTTTGTGGGATCCTCTGGAATTATTTCTGGGTTTTATTGGGATTTTTAGGGGATTTGGAGGCAATTTATTGGAATTGTGGGGGCATTTAGTGGGATTCTTTGGGGATTTGGGTTTGTTAGGAATTTTAGTGGGGATTAGGGGGGGTTTTGTAGGTTTTTTTTGGTTGTTGTCGAGATTTCTTTGGTCTCGTGAGTATTTTGTGGGGCTTCTTGTGGTTTTGGAGACATTTTTGGCGGGGATATGTGGGGTTTAATTGGGATTTTGTGGGCTTTTATTGGGATTCGAGGGTGTTCTAATGGGAATTTGTGAAATTTAATTGCAATTTCATGGGGTTTATTGGGACTTTCAGGGGTTTAAAGCAGATTTTGGTGCCTCTCAGCTCTTCCCCACACCCTGGGACAACTCCAAAGCCCCCCAAAATTCCACTAAAATCCCCCAAAATCCCCCAAAAATCCCAATTAAAAACTCCTAAACACCAAAGAATCCCACAAAATCCCAATGGAAACCACCAAAATTAAAAAAAAAAAAAAAAAAAAAAACCAAAAACAAACAAAAAAAACGCCCAAAAATTTCAATAAACCCCCCAAAAAATAACCACCCCAAAACCCTAAAAAAATCCCTAAAATCCAAAATTCTCAAAACCCACAAAACCCCCATAACCCCACAAACCCAGTAATTCTCTCCAAAATCCAATAATTCCCCCTAATCTCCCAACAAAATCCCCCAAAGCCCATACATGCCGCCAAAATCCCCCCAAAATCCCCCCAGAGTGCCCCAGACTCACCGGGGGCAGTCCTGGATCAGGGGGCACCGGCCGGTGGAACAGGAGCCACCTCAGGGGGCCCGCGGTGCTTTTTGGGGAGGGGGCACCATGGGAAACCTCCCAAAAATGGGGGAGAGGAACCCCTATGGCACCCCCTCCCCAGAAAGCCCTCTCCCCCGGTTCAGGAATAGCCAAATTCAAGAAAATGTAAACACGCTTGACTTTCCAGAAATTATTTTTGGCCGGGTTTAGCTGCACCCTCCAGGCTCAGGATCACCGGTGTATTTGCAGGTTTTGCTCTGCATCATCAGCCTGCCCAGACTCTGCTCGGTGTTTCACAAATGGAGAAGACAATGGATATTGTGCCAAGCTTCCTTGCAAACAGCAACACCTGCATCAGCATGACAGAAAAGAAGGGAAAAAAAAAAAAAAAGAAAATAATCAGCGGTTAGAACAGAGCCAGTGTCCCACCATCTTCCCCTCCACTGTTATTATAGAGGCAAACCTGGGCCTAAAGCTTCCACCTCTCAGTTCCTGATGCTGTTTGACTTCAGCCTTGACTCCCCCTGATCTACCTGACTGCCGTCCAAGTGGGGCTGGGGATCCTCAGCCTGGAAAGAGGAGACACTGGGGAGGCCTCCCTGCAGCTCTGCAGGACTGGAAGGGTCCCACAGGAAAGACGGGGACAGTGTTCAGCCGGGCCCGTGGCAACAGGACAAGGGGGGATGGCTTTCAACTGCAGGAGGCTGATTGAAGTTGGATCTGAGGGAGCTGCTCTTTTACACGGAGGCTGCTGAGGCACTGGCCCAGGCTGTGGATGCCCCATCCTTGGCAACAGGGCTGTGAGCAGCATGGGCTGGGGAAGATTGCTCAGCTCGGAACAAGATGCTTAGATCCACTGTGATGTCACAGGTGTGATGTTCCAGCAGGAACTTCCAGCGTCCAGCAAAGAGCACAACACAACCACT
This sequence comes from Anomalospiza imberbis, assembly GCF_031753505.1. NCBI lineage: Eukaryota > Metazoa > Chordata > Aves > Passeriformes > Viduidae > Anomalospiza > Anomalospiza imberbis. Next base: position 34,245 of record NW_027099512.1, on the reverse strand, counting down.
GGCCCTTGTGTCAGCCCACCCTGTGCCAGCCCTCGTGCCAGCTCACCCTTCACCATGTTCCCTGTCACTCTTCTCGTCACCTGCGCCCTGATACTCCCATCAGTCCTGAAAGCTCTCTGTTGCCTGGATTTTGTCATCCGTCCCTGCAGGATGCTCACATTTGTCCTGAGGAAGGTACAGTGCCATTCCATGGAGGTGGACACCCCCCAGCTGCCCGGCTGGGCTGGAGTTCTGTGGGGATGGGGTGGGACAGGGACCCCACTCTGAGGTGTTGCTACCTCTGCAGGCTGTCACCGAGAGAGAGGACGAGATGGAGGTGGACATGCAGGCTGATAGAGAGGAGGACATGGAAGTGGATGGCGAAGAGAGTGGAGACAATGCGATGGAGGTGGACATGGAGATTGATACAGAGGAGGAGATGGAAGTGGATGGAGAAGAGAGTGGAGAGGAAGAGATGGAGGTGGACATGCAGATGGATACAGAGGAGGCGATGGAAGTGGATGGAGAAGAGAGTGGAGAGGAAGAGATGGAGGTTGACATGGAGATTGATACAGAGGAGAAGATGGAAGTGGATGGAGAAGAGACTGGAGAGGAAGAGATGGAGGTGGACATGGAGATGGATCCAGAGGAGGAGATGGAAGTGGATGGAGAAGAGACTGGTGAAGAAGAGATGGAGGTAGATGTGGAAGAGGAGATGGACGTGGAAATGGAAGAGTACCTTGAGGACATGGACATTGATGAGAAAGATGAGGAAGAGGCCATGATCTTGGGATGAAGAGCAATACCAGCAGCAGGACAGGCATGTGGTCCCCACAGGCAGAGCGGGTCCCCTGCTGCCAGGCTGGGACTGGGCTGGGTGGTCCCTGCTCAGGGATGTGGGACCCGGTGCATTGGGTTCTGGTGGCCATCCCCAGCCTGTGCTGCGCTTGCTGGGCCAGCCTGGGGGCACATGGAAGAGCCCTCTCTGCCTGATTGGAGTGACCGTGCCTCTTGCTTTTCCTCAAGGACCGATGGAGATCCCGGACAGAGATGCCACCCTTTTGTACATACGTTGTAGAGTTTGTTGTTGTCTTTAGGCTATAGGTTTTAGGGCTTCTTTTTGTCTTCTGTAAATACGTTTCATAGACTTTTGTTAGATATGTCTTAGGTATATACGTTCCATAGATAGTTGTTGTTACAAATATTCTTACAATGTAAATGTGTTCTGTGTTTTCTTTGCTGTTTTTCTGAAAATAAACAAGCTTTATTTTTCACACCCCAGTTCTCTTTCCATTTGCTTCAGGCACAGGTAGCATTTGCAAAGTTGTGGTTTCCGCTTGCTCCAGGTTCCCAGGGCTGGAGGTCAGTGGGGGCACAGCCACAACCTTTTGTTTGGGGGCAATATTGGGAAGGGGGTGGGAGAGGGGGCACAGGGGGAGGTGGGACCCACTGAGGCTCCCCCAGGTCACCCCAGGACCCCCAGGCCCCGTCCCAGCCCCCCCAGTTCCCTCCACAGCCCCGGCTGAGGGGGGCTCAGCCCAGGAGCCGCCGTCGTTCGGGGCTCCCCTGAGGGCAGCCGCCAACGGGAGAGCTCCCGGCTCAGAGAAGCCCCAGCAGAGGAGGGGATCTTGTCCCTCCTCGAGTGCCCTGAAGGGTCTTCAGGCCCCTCTGAAGAGGAGTTTTTCTCTTTTTAGGGATGTTTGGGGGGACCTCACCCCTCCAAGGGTGTTTTTTCCTCCCCATTTTCAGGTGTTTGTGGGGCCACACCCCACAAGCCCCATTTTCAGGGGTGATCATGACAGCTTTAAGTGACATTTTTCTGGGGGACTCACTCCAAGCCGCTGTAGGGGATGTTTTGCCCCCCAGGGTGGATTTTTGGGGTTTAAGGGCCCCCGCTCTGGTCGGGTCCCACTCTAACTCCCCTGAAGAGGCCAACACCACTCCTGCTGATTCCGGCAGCGGAGCCCTAGGAGGGTTGTAAGAGTTGAAATTTTTAAATTTCATTTTTATTCTATTTTATTTAAATTCAAATTTATTGATTTTTAGTTTTATTATAACTCGTTGAGAGGACAGCAAGGACATTCAAGGGCAGGAACATTTTTTCCTGGCTGGTGACTGGAATTTCAGACCCTGGCAGTGTGTGCAGAACCACACAGACTGGGATCAAACATGGGCTGGGATCACCTGGACTGAGATCCTATGGACTGGGACCATATGGAATGGGACCATAGGGATCAGGACGGTACACACTGGGATAAACTGGGTTGAGATTATATGGACTGGGACCACATCGACTGGGATTGCACAGACTGGGATCCCATGGACTGGGAAAAAGCATTGGCTACCATTGGCTACCATCCACATAGAAAGGTGGCCACCTCAAGTTGTCTTGATCCTTTTTGGGTGTCCCATCCCCCTCTTTCCCCCGCCTTCCCCATCGTTCCCGCAGTCCCCGCTCCCCTCCCCCGTGTTTGGTTTTGGGGGTTCCAGGCCCCTCCTGCTCCGTGGGGGGGTCCCGATCCCTCTTTGGTTTAATTTGGGGCCCCCAACCCCTTCTCACCGCGACCCCCGCGGCCGGGGGGGCTCTCAGCACCACCAGTGCCACCAGTCCGGCCCCAGCTGCCCCCGCACGCCCCATCCCCATCCCCAGGGTCACCTCCCCCCTCCCCAAATTCCGCTCCCGGGGAGCGCTGGGCGCTGCGGCTCCGCCTGGCGACTGAGGAGTCATCGAGAACAAGCGCTCTGATTGGCTAGAAATGGCCCCGCGCAGTCTCTGATTGGCTAGCGCATTGAGAAGCGTTTTGATCTGCCTGGCAACCGATGAGCAGCGCTATCGCAGGCGCTGATTGCCTGAAAATCGCCGGCCCGGCAACTGAGTTGTCAGCAGCGCCGCGCGCTCTGATTGGCCAGGAGCTGTTTTGGGGTGGGGACGGGGGGAACTGGGGACCCCCAGGAGCCCCCCGGCTTTGGGGGTTTCCATCCCCCCTCGGCCCTCGGGGCGGCCCTGGGGCCACCCCAACACCCCCAAAGTGGGGAGGGTCCCCGGAGCCCTTTGGATCCCCCAAAAATGGGCTGGAAGCGGCAGGAGCCGCCCCAAAAAGGGATTGAAGGCTCCGGTCCGGGAATGGGGGAGGCTCCGGGGATGGCTCCGATCCGGATCGGGGCGGGCTGGGATTGAGGGAGGGTCCGTTCAGCGACTGGGCAGGGGTCTGGGACTGGGTCAGGGGCTGGCATTGGGGAGGGTTTGGGAATTGGGGAGGGGTCTAGGATTGAGGGGATTGCTCCATCCCGGGATTGGGGCAGGGTCGCTCCCTGGGGGAGGGGTCCATTATTGGGCCAGGGCCTCTCCCCTTCCCGAGCCCAATCCCGTTCCTGATCCTGTTCCCGATCCCAATCCCATTCCCATTTCTGTTCCCATTCCCGATCTCATTCCCGACCCCGATCCCACTCCCATTCCCGATCCCGATCCTGTTCCCAGTCCCGGTCCCGCCGCTGTTTCCAGGAAATGGCTCTGCTCTCAACCCCGACCCCAAACCCAGCGGGTCAAACACCCCAGATCCTGGGGTCAGCTCCCCCCGACCCCAAATCCTGGGGGTTCAAACACTGGGGGGGTCAAACACCCTCAAACCCAAACTCTGGGATGTCAAGCCCTACCCCCACCCCCAGCCCCGAACCCCAAATTTTAGGATCAAACCCTCCAAATCCCAGATCCTGGGGTGTCAAACACTCCCCAATTCCCAAACGATGGGGTTAAATACCCCTGATTTTGCTGATGGAAAAAAAACTTCTTTTCAGGGTTGGACGACCTGGTTGCGACAGCGGAACCCTTCTAAAAGACGGATGCTAAGAGACATAACCGGTGCTGTGGGAACAGGATTGGGAATTCTAAATAGCATTGATTCAGAAGTATTAATGAACACATTGGCTGCCACCACTAGATTTGACCAAATTCCAACAACCACTGCAGTCGTCCTTCTTGGCCTTGGGAAGACATCAGCGCTTGCTATCAAACATATTACCAAGTTGGGAGGAAGCAAGCGTAAATGATCACAAATTGGTAATTGATGCACTCGGTGCCACACAAAAGAACGTTTCTTTAGCTCTCAGCTGTATCCAGGCTCAATTAGGGATGCAGTCGGTTGCTGCCTTGATTATAAGAGAAGGTGAAGAAGGCACTTTTCCTACTGAGATTCGGAAAATAGTTTGGGACAGTGCCGCTGATTTTGAAAAGGAATTCCAATCCCGGTGGAACCTAGTGAACTTTACCTATGACCCCATCACAAACATAGCCACAGCTTTGGTGTTAACCGTACGTGATGCCTCAAGTGCGTTTGGTATTCCCCATCATTGCACTAGGACTGGGACACATATGGAGCCACTGGGAATGTGCTGGGGGCAACTGGGACCACGCTGGGGGCAACTGGGGACAAGGGTGAGTGACTGGGGCCCTGCTGGGAGAGACTGGGATCATACTGGACTCATACTGGGATCTTACTGGGAGTGACTGGGACTATTCTGGGGGCAAGTGGGAGAACTGGGAACACACGGGATGAAAGTGGGAACAACGGGAGCAGTGCTGGGGGCAAATTGTATCATAATGGGGAGTGACTGGCAGCAACTGGGCTCCTGCTGGGAGCAGCCCCTGGCGGCCCCGGGAGCCCCGCACCCCTTTCCCGGCCATGCCGCCCCTCCAGCCCCAGCACCCCCCATTGCCGGGGTGCCGGCACTGCCAGGGGTCCCCCCCTCTCGGGTTCCCCGCTGGGGCTTCTGGGGCTCTCCTCTCTCGGGGCTCCCGCTCAGGGCAGCCGCGGCTCTCCCGGGGCTCCCCAAAACCGGTGTCCCCCCGACGGGGCTCTGCCGCCACTCACACTGGGATCCCCCAAAAACACCTCTCGGGGACCCCCCGATGTCCCCCCGAGGGCCAGCTGCGGCTCGGCTTTGGAGCCCTGCCAGCTCCAAACATCCCTCCCAAAGAACCCGAACCCAGGCACCCCCCAGGATATTTGGGCCGAGCTCCCCCTCCCCGGGCACCTGCGGGATGGGGGCGATGCTCCCGGGGTGCTGCGAGCTCAGGCAGCGCCAGGGCCACGCGATTCCTTCTCTCCTCTCCTCCGGCTGCTCCCTGCTGCCGCTGCGCCTCTTCCTCCCTCCCTCCTCCTCCTCCCCCGCTCCGGGATCCTGAACCATGAGGGGAAAGGAGCGAGGAAAGGGCAGAACCATGAGGGGAAAGGAGCGAGGAAAGGGCGGAACCGTGAGGGGAAGGGAGCGGGGCCAGGGGGACGCGCTGTCCTAAAAAAGCCCGGTTTGACCCAAAATCACCCAAAAGGGCATCAAATGCAGCCTACATCCACATGGTTCGGCCTGACACCAACCAAATGGGATTAAAAGTATCCAGAGGGCTCTAAAATCCAACCAAAGGGGCTTAAAACTGCCCCAAGTGTTTTATAGCCCTCAAGAAATGGCTTAAGATCACCCGTAAATCTTTCAAATGTGACTAAAATCCAGCCTGAAAGTATCTGGTCCAGCCTAAAATCATCCAAAGGTATCTAAAATCACCAAAATGTCCCTGACACCAACACAAGAAGACCTAAAATCACCCTAAAAAGGCTTGGTTCAACCTAAAATTGCCCAAAGCAGCAAAAAACCCTACTTAAATGCACCCAAAATACACAAAAAAGGGACCTAAAATCACCCACACAGGATTAGGATTCACCCATATGGGCCCAGTTTTTCCTAAACTCACTCAAATGGGCCCCAGCCCCACCCACATGGGCCTAAAATCATCCAAAGGGGTCTGAAATCCCCCCTAAACCCCACCAGATTCGGCCTCAAATCAGCCACAGGGGCTGAAAATCCACCCGAAAAGGCTCGGGATCCCCGCAAGGGATCTGAAGCCCACCCTAAACCTGCCCGGTTCGGCCCAAAATCCCCCAAAGGGGCCGAGCCCGAGGCCGAGCCCGGGATCGGCTCCGGGGTCGCTGCGGGACCTCCGCGTTCGCTCCGGGCAGTTTTGGCCGCGGCCCCGGACGGGCCTGGGCGGGACCGGGAGGGACCAGGGAGGGCTCGGGAGGGGTTTGGGCATCTGGGGCTTTTTTGGGCTTTGGGGAATTGTGTTGGGAGTTTATGGGGAATTGTTGGGGTTTTTGGGGAGAATTATTGGGTTTGGAGGCAGTTGGGGGATTTTGGGGAGTTTGGTTTTGAGGGGTTTTATTGGTGCTTTGAGGGGGAAGTTGTTTTCCTGGGGGTATTTGGGGGTTAATTGAAATTTTTTGTGTTTTCTTTAGAATTTTGGAATGTTTTACTGGGATTTTGTGGGGATTTTGTGGGATCCTCTGGAATTATTTCTGGGTTTTATTGGGATTTTTAGGGGATTTGGAGGCAATTTATTGGAATTGTGGGGGCATTTAGTGGGATTCTTTGGGGATTTGGGTTTGTTAGGAATTTTAGTGGGGATTAGGGGGGGTTTTGTAGGTTTTTTCTAGGTTGTTGTCAAGATTTCTTTGGACTCGTGAGTATTTTGTGGGGCTTGTTGTGGTTTTGGAGACATTTTTGGGAGGATTTGTGGGGTTTAATTGGGATTTTGTGGGCTTTTATTGGGATTCGAGGGTGTTCTAATGGGAATTTGTGAAATTTAATTGCAATTTCATGGGGTTTATTGGGACTTTCAGGGGTTTAAAGGAGACTTTGGTGCCTCTCAGCCCTTCCCCACAACCTGGGACAACTCCAAAGCCCCCCAAAATTCCACTAAAACCCCCCAAAATCCCCCAAAAATCCCAATTAAAAACTCATAAACACCAAAGAATCCCACAAAATCCCAATGGAACCCACCAAAATTAAAAAAAAAAAAAAAAAAAAAAAAAAAAAAAAAAAGCCCAAAAATTTCAATAAACCCCCCAAAAAATAACCACCCCAAAACCCTAAAAAATCCCTAAAATCCAAAATCCTCAAAACCCACAAAACCCCCATAACCCCACAAACCCAGTAATTCTCTCCAAAATCCAATAATTCCCCCTAATCTCCCAACAAAATCCCCCAAAGCCCATAAATGCCGCCAAAATCTCCCCAAAATCCCCCCAGAGCGCCCCAGACTCACCGGGGGCCGTCCTGGATCAGGGGGCACCGGCCAGTGGAACAGGAGCCACCTCAGGGGGTCCGCGGTGCTTTTTGGGGAGGGGGCACCATGGGAAACCTCCCAAAAATGGGGGGGGGGGGGGAACCCTGTGGCACCCCCTCCCCAGAAAGCCCTCTCCCCCGGTTCAGGAATAGCCAAACTCAAGAAAATGTAAACCAGGCTTGACTTTCCAGAAATTATTTTTGGCCGGGTTTAGCTGCACCCTCCAGGCTCAGGATCACCGGTGTATTTGCAGGTTTTGCTCTGCATCATCAGCCTGCCCAGACTCTGCTCGGTGTTTCACAAATGGAGAAGACAATGGATAATGTGCCAAGCTTCCTTGCAAACAGCAACACCTGCATCAGCATGACAGAAAAGAAGGGAAAAAAAAAAAAAAAGAAAATAATCAGCGGTTAGAACAGAGCCAGTGTCCCACCATCTTCCCCTCCACTGTTATTATAGAGGCAAACCTGGGCCTAAAGCTTCCACCTCTCAGTTCCTGATGCTGTTTGACTTCAGCCTTGACTCCCCCTGATCTACCTGACTGCCGTCCAAGTGGGGCTGGGGATGCTCAGCCTGGAAACAGGAGACACTGGGGAGGCCTCCCTGCAGCTCTGCAGGACTGGAAGGGTCCCACAGGAAAGACGGGGACAGTGTTCAGCCGGGCCCGTGGCAACAGGACAAGGGGGGATGGCTTTCAACTGCAGGAGGCTGATTGAAGTTGGATCTGAGGGAGCTGCTCTTTTACACGGAGGCTGCTGAGGCACTGGCCCAGGCTGTGGATGCCCCATCCTTGGCAACAGGGCTGTGAGCAGCATGGGCTGGGGAAGATTGCTCAGCTCGGAACAAGATGCTCTTTAGATCCACTGTGATGTCACAGATGTGATGTTCCAGCAGGAACTTCCAGCGTCCAGCAAAGAGCACAACACAACCACTGGCCCTTGTGTCAGCCCACCCTGTGCCAGCCCTCGTGCCAGCTCACCCTTCACCATGTTCCCTGTCACTCTTCTCGTCACCTGCGCCCTGATACTCCCATCAGTCCTGAAAGCTCTCTGTTGCCTGGATTTTGTCATCCGTCCCTGCAGGATGCTCACATTTGTCCTGAGGAAGGTACAGTGCCATTCCATGGAGGTGGACACCCCCCAGCTGCCCGGCTGGGCTGGAGTTCTGTGGGGATGGGGTGGGACAGGGACCCCACTCTGAGGTGTTGCTACCTCTGCAGGCTGTCACCGAGAGAGAGGACGAGATGGAGGTGGACATGCAGGCTGATAGAGAGGAGGACATGGAAGTGGATGGCGAAGAGAGTGGAGACAATGCGATGGAGGTGGACATGGAGATTGATACAGAGGAGGAGATGGAAGTGGATGGAGAAGAGAGTGGAGAGGAAGAGATGGAGGTGGACATGCAGATGGATACAGAGGAGGAGATGGAAGTGGATGGAGAAGAGACTGGAGAGGAAGAGATGGAGGTGGACATGGAGATGGATCCAGAGGAGGAGATGGAAGTGGATGGAGAAGAGACTGGTGAAGAAGAGATGGAGGTAGATGTGGAAGAGGAGATGGACGTGGAAATGGAAGAGTACCTTGAGGACATGGACATTGATGAGAAAGATGAGGAAGAGGCCATGATCTTGGGATGAAGAGCAATACCAGCAGCAGGACAGGCATGTGGTCCCCACAGGCAGAGCGGGTCCCCTGCTGCCAGGCTGGGACTGGGCTGGGTGGTCCCTGCTCAGGGATGTGGGACCCGGTGCATTGGGTTCTGGTGGCCATCCCCAGCCTGTGCTGCGCTTGCTGGGCCAGCCTGGGGGCACATGGAAGAGCCCTCTCTGCCTGATTGGAGTGACCGTGCCTCTTGCTTTTCCTCAAGGACCGATGGAGATCCCGGACAGAGATGCCACCCTTTTGTACATACCTTGTAGAGTTTGTTGTTGTCTTTAGGCTATAGGTTTTAGGGCTTCTTTTTGTCTTCTGTAAATACGTTTCATAGACTTTTGTTAGATATGTTCTTAGGTATATACGTTCCATAGATAGTTGTTGTTACAAATATTCTTACAATGTAAATGTGTTCTGTGTTTTCTTTGCTGTTTTTCTGAAAATAAACAAGCTTTATTTTTCACACCCCAGTTCTCTTTCCATTTGCTTCAGGCACAGGTAGCATTTGCAAAGTTGTGGTTTCCGCTTGCTCCAGGTTCCCAGGGCTGGAGGTCGGTGGGGGCACAGCCACAACCTTTTGTTTGGGGGCAATATTGGGAAGGGGGTGGGAGAGGGGGCACAGGGGGAGGTGGGACCCACTGAGGCTCCCCCAGGTCACCCCAGGACCCCCAGGCCCCGTCCCAGCCCCCCCAGTTCCCTCCACAGCCCCGGCTGAGGGGGGCTCAGCCCAGGAGCCGCCGTCGTTCGGGGCTCCCCCGAGAGCAGCCGCCAACGGGAGAGCTCCCGGCTCGGAGAGGCCCCAGCAGAGGAGGGGATCTTGTCCCTCCTTGAGCGCCCTGAAGGGTCTTCAGGCCCCTCTGAAGAGGAGTTTTTCTCTTTTTAGGGATGTTTGGGGGGACCTCACCCCTCCAAGGGTGTTTTTTCCTCCCCATTTTCAGGTGTTTGTGGGGCCACAGCCCCACAAGCCCCTTTTCAGGGGTGATCATGACAGCTTTAAGTGACATTTTTCTGGGGGACTCACTCCAAGCCGCTGTAGGGGATGTTTTGCCCCCCAGGGTGGATTTTTGGGGTTTAAGGGCCCCCGCTCTGGTCGGGTCCCACTCTAACTCCCCTGAAGAGGCCAACACCACTCCTGCTGATTCCGGCAGCGGAGCCCTAGGAGGGTTGTAAGAGTTGAAATTTTTAAATTTCATTTTTATTCTATTTTATTTAAATTCAAATTTATTGATTTTTAGTTTTATTATAACTCGTTGAGAGGACAGCAAGGACATTCAAGGGCAGGAACATTTTTTCCTGGCTGGTGACTGGAATTTCAGACCCTGGCAGTGTGTGCAGAACCACACAGACTGGGATCAAACATGGGCTGGGATCACCTGGACTGAGATCCTATGGACTGGGACCATATGGAATGGGACCATAGGGATCAGGACGGTACACACTGGGATAAACTGGGTTGAGATTCTATGGACTGGGACCACATCGACTGGGATTGCACAGACTGGGATCCCATGGACTGGGAAAAAGCATTGGCTACCATTGGCTACCATCCACATAGAAAGGTGGCCACCTCAAGTTGTCTTGATCCTTTTTGGGTGTCCCATCCCCCTCTTTCCCCCGCCTTCCCCATCGTTCCCGCAGTCCCCGCTCCCCTCCCCCGTGTTTGGTTTTGGGGGTTCCAGGCCCCTCCTGCTCCGTGGGGGGGGGTCCCGATCCCTCTTTGGTTTAATTTGGGGCCCCCAACCCCTTCTCACCGCGACCCCCGCGGCCGGGGGGGCTCTCAGCACCACCAGTGCCACCAGTCCGGCCCCAGCTGCCCCCGCACGCCCCATCCCCATCCCCAGGGTCACCTCCCCCCTCCCCAAATTCCGCTCCCGGGGAGCGCTGGGCGCTGCGGCTCCGCCTGGCGACTGAGGAGTCATCGAGAACAAGCGCTCTGATTGGCTAGAAATGGCCCCGCGCAGTCTCTGATTGGCTAGCGCATTGAGAAGCGCTGTGATCTGCCTGGCAACCGATGAGCAGCGCTATCGCAGGCGCTGATTGCCTGAAAATCGCCGGCCCGGCAACTGAGTTGTCAGCAGCGCCGCGCGCTCTGATTGGCCAGGAGCTGTTTTGGGGTGGGGACGGGGGGAACTGGGGACCCCCAGGAGCCCCCCGGCTTTGGGGGTTTCCATCCCCCCTCGGCCCTCGGGGCAGCCCTGGGGCCACCCCAACACCCCCAAAGTGGGGAGGGTCCCCGGAGCCCTTTGGATCCCCCAAAAATGGGCTGGAAGCGGCAGGAGCCGCCCCAAAAAGGGATTGAAGGGTCCGGTCCGGGAATGGGGGAGGCTCCGGGGATGGCTCCGATCCGGATCGGGGCGGGCTGGGATTGAGGGAGGGTCCGTTCAGCGACTGGGCAGGGGTCTGGGACTGGGTCAGGGGCTGGCATTGGGGAGGGTTTGGGAATTGGGGAGGGGTCTGGGATTGAGGGGATTGGTCCATCTCGGGATTGGGGCAGGGTCGCTCCCTGGGGGAGGGGTCCATTATTGGGCCAGGGCCTCTCCCCTTCCCGAGCCCAATCCCGTTCCTGATCCTGTTCCCGATCCCAATCCCATTCCCATTTCTGTTCCCGTTCCCGATCTCATTCCCGACCCCGATCCCACTCCCATTCCCGATCCCGATCCTGTTCCCAGTCCCGGTCCCGCCGCTGTTTCCAGGAAATGGCTCTGCTCTCAACCCCGACCCCAAACCCAGCGGGTCAAACACCCCAGATCCTGGGGTCAACTCCCCCCGACCCCAAATCCTGGGGGTTCAAACACTGGGGGGGTCAAACACCCTCAAACCCAAACTCTGGGATGTCAAGCCCTACCCCCCCCCCCCCCCCCCAGCCCCGAACCCCAAATTTTAGGATCAAACCCTCCAAATCCCAGATCCTGGGGTGTCAAACACTCCCCAATTCCCAAACGATGGGGTTAAATACCCCTGATTTTGCTGATGCAAAAAAAACTTCTTTTCAGGGTTGGACGACCTGGTTGCGACAGCGGAACCCTTCTAAAAGACGGATGCTAAGAGACATAACCGGTGCTGTGGGAACAGGATTGGGAATTCTAAATAGCATTGATTCAGAAGTATTAATGAACACATTGGCTGCCACCACTAGATTTGACCAAATTCCAACAACCACTGCAGTCGTCCTTCTTGGCCTTGGGAAGACATCAGCGCTTGCTATCAAACATATTACCAAGTTGGGAGGAAGCAAGCGTAAATGATCACAAATTGGTAATTGATGCACTCGGTGCCACACAAAAGAACGTTTCTTTAGCTCTCAGCTGTATCCAGGCTCAATTAGGGATGCAGTCGGTTGCTGCCTTGATTATAAGAGAAGGTGAAGAAGGCACTTTTCCTACTGAGATTCGGAAAATAGTTTGGGACAGTGCCGCTGATTTTGAAAAGGAATTCCAATCCCGGTGGAACCTAGTGAACTTTACCTATGACCCCATCACAAACATAGCCACAGCTTTGGTGTTAACCGTACGTGATGCCTCAAGTGCGTTTGGTATTCCCCATCATTGCACTAGGACTGGGACACATATGGAGCCACTGGGAATGTGCTGGGGGCAACTGGGACCACGCTGGGGGCAACTGGGGACAAGGGTGAGTGACTGGGGCCCTGCTGGCAGAGACTGGGATCATACTGGACTCATACTGGGATCTTACTGGGAGTGACTGGGACTATTCTGGGGGCAAGTGGGAGAACTGGGAAAACACTGGATGGCACTGGGAACAACGGGAACAGTGCTGGGGGCAAATTGTATCATAACGGGGAATGACTGGCAGCAACTGGGCTCCTGCTGGGAGCAGCCCCTGGCGGCCCCGGGAGCCCCGCACCCCTTTCCCGGCCATGCCGCCCCTCCAGCCCCAGCACCCCCCATTGCCGGGGTGCCGGCACTGCCAGGGGTCCCCCCCTCTCGGGTTCCCCGCTGGGGCTTCTGGGGCTCTCCTCTCTCGGGGCTCCCGCTCAGGGCAGCCGCGGCTCTCCCGGGGCTCCCCAAAACCGGTGTCCCCCCGACGGGGCTCTGCCGCCACCCACACTGGGATCCCCCGAAAACACCTCTCGGGGACCCCCCGATGTCCCCCCGAGGGCCAGCTGCGGCTCGGCTTTGGAGCCCTGCCAGCTCCAAACATCCCTCCCAAAGAACCCGAACCCAGGCACCCCCCAGGATATTTGGGCCGAGCTCCCCCTCCCTGGGCACCTGCGGGATGGGGGCGATGCTCCCGGGGTGCTGCGAGCTCAGGCAGCGCCAGGGCCACGCGATTCCTTCTCTCCTCTCCTCCGGCTGCTCCCTGCTGCCGCTGCGCCTCTTCCTCCCTCCCTCCTCCTCCTGCCCCGCTCCGGGATCCTGAACCATGAGGGGAAAGGAGCGAGGAAAGGGCGGAACCGTGAGGGGAAGGGAGCGGGGCCAGGGGGACGCGCTGTCCTAAAAAAGCCCGGTTTGACCCAAAATCACCCAAAAGGGCATCAAATGCAGCCTACATCCACATGGTTCGGCCTGACACCAACCAAATGGGATTAAAAGTATCCAGAGGGCTCTAAAATCCAACCAAAGGGGCTTAAAACTGCCCCAAGTGTTTTATAACCCTCAAGAAATGGCTTAAGATCACCCGTAAATCTTTCAAATGTGACTAAAATCCAGCCTGAAAGTATCTGGTCCAGCCTAAAATCATCCAAAGGTATCTAAAATCACCAAAATGAAAGTATCTGGTCCAGCCTAAAATCATCCAAAGGTATCTAAAATCACCAAAATGTCCCTGACACCAACACAAGAAGACCTAAAATCACCCTAAAAAGGCTTGGTTCAACCTAAAATTGCCCAAAGCAGCAAAAAACCCTACTTAAATGCACCCAAAATACACAAAAAAGGGACCTAAAATCACCCACACAGGATTAGGATTCACCCATATGGGCCCAGTTTTTCCTAAACTCACTCAAATGGGCCCCAGCCCCACCCACATGGGCCTAAAATCATCCAAAGGGGTCTGAAATCCCCCCTAAACCCCACCAGATTCGGCCTCAAATCAGCCACAGGGGCTGAAAATCCACCCGAAAAGGCTCGGGATCCCCGCAAGGGATCTGAAGCCCACCCTAAACCTGCCCGGTTCGGCCCAAAATCCCCCAAAGGGGCCGAGCCCGAGGCCGAGCCCGGGATCGGCTCCGGGGTCGCTGCGGGACCTCCGCGTTCGCTCCGGGCAGTTTTGGCCGCGGCCCCGGACGGGCCTGGGCGGGACCGGGAGGGACCAGGGAGGGCTCGGGAGGGGTTTGGGCATTTGGGGCTTTTTTGGGCTTTGGGGAATCGTGTTGGGAGTTTATGGGGAATTGTTGGGGTTTTTGGGGAGAGTTATTGGGTTTGGAGGCAGTTGGGGGATTTTGGGGAGTTTGGTTTTGAGGGGTTTTATTGGTGCTTTGAGGGGGAAGTTGTTTTCCTGGGGGTATTTGGGGGTTAATTGAAATTTTTTGTGTTTTCTTTAGAATTTTGGAATGTTTTACTGGGATTTTGTGGGGATTTTGTGGGATCCTCTGGAATTATTTCTGGGTTTTATTGGGATTTTTAGGGGATTTGGAGGCAATTTATTGGAATTGTGGGGGCATTTAGTGGGATTCTTTGGGGATTTGGGTTTGTTAGGAATTTTAGTGGGGATTAGGGGGGGTTTTGTAGGTTTTTTCTAGGTTGTTGTCAAGATTTCTTTGGACTCGTGAGTATTTTGTGGGGCTTGTTGTGGTTTTGGAGACATTTTTGGGAGGATTTGTGGGGTTTAATTGGGATTTTGTGGGCTTTTATTGGGATTCGAGGGTGTTCTAATGGGAATTTGTGAAATTTAATTGCAATTTCATGGGGTTTATTGGGACTTTCAGGGGTTTAAAGGAGACTTTGGTGCCTCTCAGCCCTTCCCCACAACCTGGGACAACTCCAAAGCCCCCCAAAATTCCACTAAAACCCCCCAAAATCCCCCAAAAATCCCAATTAAAAACTCCTAAACACCAAAGAATCCCACAAAATCCCAATGGAACCCACCAAAATTAAAAAAAAAAAAAAAAAAAAAAAAAAAAAAAAAAAAAAGCCCAAAAATTTCAATAAACCCCCCAAAAAATAACCACCCCAAAACCCTAAAAAATCCCTAAAATCCAAAATCCTCAAAACCCACAAAACCCCCATAACCCCACAAACCCAGTAATTCTCTCCAAAATCCAATAATTCCCCCTAATCTCCCAACAAAATCCCCCAAAGCCCATAAATGCCGCCAAAATCTCCCCAAAATCCCCCCAGAGCGCCCCAGACTCACCGGGGGCCGTCCTGGATCAGGGGGCACCGGCCAGTGGAACAGGAGCCACCTCAGGGGGTCCGCGGTGCTTTTTGGGGAGGGGGCACCATGGGAAACCTCCCAAAAATGGGGGGGGGGGGGGAACCCTGTGGCACCCCCTCCCCAGAAAGCCCTCTCCCCCGGTTCAGGAATAGCCAAATTCAAGAAAATGTAAACCAGGCTTGACTTTCCAGAAATTATTTTTGGCCGGGTTTAGCTGCACCCTCCAGGCTCAGGATCACCGGTGTATTTGCAGGTTTTGCTCTGCATCATCAGCCTGCCCAGACTCTGCTCGGTGTTTCACAAATGGAGAAGACAATGGATAATGTGCCAAGCTTCCTTGCAAACAGCAACACCTGCATCAGCATGACAGAAAAGAAGGGAAAAAAAAAAAAAAAGAAAATAATCAGCGGTTAGAACAGAGCCAGTGTCCCACCATCTTCCCCTCCACTGTTATTATAGAGGCAAACCTGGGCCTAAAGCTTCCACCTCTCAGTTCCTGATGCTGTTTGACTTCAGCCTTGACTCCCCCTGATCTACCTGACTGCCGTCCAAGTGGGGCTGGGGATGCTCAGCCTGGAAACAGGAGACACTGGGGAGGCCTCCCTGCAGCTCTGCAGGACTGGAAGGGTCCCACAGGAAAGACGGGGACAGTGTTCAGCCGGGCCCGTGGCAACAGGACAAGGGGGGATGGCTTTCAACTGCAGGAGGCTGATTGAAGTTGGATCTGAGGGAGCTGCTCTTTTACACGGAGGCTGCTGAGGCACTGGCCCAGGCTGTGGATGCCCCATCCTTGGCAACAGGGCTGTGAGCAGCATGGGCTGGGGAAGATTGCTCAGCTCGGAACAAGATGCTCTTTAGATCCACTGTGATGTCACAGATGTGATGTTCCAGCAGGAACTTCCAGCGTCCAGCAAAGAGCACAACACAACCACTGGCCCTTGTGTCAGCCCACCCTGTGCCAGCCCTCGTGCCAGCTCACCCTTCACCATGTTCCCTGTCACTCTTCTCGTCACCTGCGCCCTGATACTCCCATCAGTCCTGAAAGCTCTCTGTTGCCTGGATTTTGTCATCCGTCCCTGCAGGATGCTCACATTTGTCCTGAGGAAGGTACAGTGCCATTCCATGGAGGTGGACACCCACCAGCTGCCCGGCTGGGCTGGAGTTCTGTGGGGATGGGGTGGGACAGGGACCCCACTCTGAGGTGTTGCTACCTCTGCAGGCTGTCACCGAGAGAGAGGACGAGATGGAGGTGGACATGCAGGCTGATAGAGAGGAGGACATGGAAGTGGATGGCGAAGAGAGTGGAGACAATGCGATGGAGGTGGACATGGAGATTGATACAGAGGAGGAGATGGAAGTGGATGGAGAAGAGAGTGGAGAGGAAGAGATGGAGGTGGACATGCAGATGGATACAGAGGAGGAGATGGAAGTGGATGGAGAAGAGACTGGAGAGGAAGAGATGGAGGTGGACATGGAGATGGATCCAGAGGAGGAGATGGAAGTGGATGGAGAAGAGACTGGTGAAGAAGAGATGGAGGTAGATGTGGAAGAGGAGATGGACGTGGAAATGGAAGAGTACCTTGAGGACATGGACATTGATGAGAAAGATGAGGAAGAGGCCATGATCTTGGGATGAAGAGCAATACCAGCAGCAGGACAGGCATGTGGTCCCCACAGGCAGAGCGGGTCCCCTGCTGCCAGGCTGGGACTGGGCTGGGTGGTCCCTGCTCAGGGATGTGGGACCCGGTGCATTGGGTTCTGGTGGCCATCCCCAGCCTGTGCTGCGCTTGCTGGGCCAGCCTGGGGGCACATGGAAGAGCCCTCTCTGCCTGATTGGAGTGACCGTGCCTCTTGCTTTTCCTCAAGGACCGATGGAGATCCCGGACAGAGATGCCACCCTTTTGTACATACCTTGTAGAGTTTGTTGTTGTCTTTAGGCTATAGGTTTTAGGGCTTCTTTTTGTCTTCTGTAAATACGTTTCATAGACTTTTGTTAGATATGTTCTTAGGTATATACGTTCCATAGATAGTTGTTGTTACAAATATTCTTACAATGTAAATGTGTTCTGTGTTTTCTTTGCTGTTTTTCTGAAAATAAACAAGCTTTATTTTTCACACCCCAGTTCTCTTTCCATTTGCTTCAGGCACAGGTAGCATTTGCAAAGTTGTGGTTTCCGCTTGCTCCAGGTTCCCAGGGCTGGAGGTCGGTGGGGGCACAGCCACAACCTTTTGTTTGGGGGCAATATTGGGAAGGGGGTGGGAGAGGGGGCACAGGGGGAGGTGGGACCCACTGAGGCTCCCCCAGGTCACCCCAGGACCCCCAGGCCCCGTCCCAGCCCCCCCAGTTCCCTCCACAGCCCCGGCTGAGGGGGGCTCAGCCCAGGAGCCGCCGTCGTTCGGGGCTCCCCCGAGAGCAGCCGCCAACGGGAGAGCTCCCGGCTCGGAGAGGCCCCAGCAGAGGAGGGGATCTTGTCCCTCCTTGAGCGCCCTGAAGGGTCTTCAGGCCCCTCTGAAGAGGAGTTTTTCTCTTTTTAGGGATGTTTGGGGGGACCTCACCCCTCC
Source organism: Anomalospiza imberbis (assembly GCF_031753505.1). Taxonomy (NCBI): domain Eukaryota; kingdom Metazoa; phylum Chordata; class Aves; order Passeriformes; family Viduidae; genus Anomalospiza; species Anomalospiza imberbis. The sequence goes on along the minus strand of NW_027099512.1, from coordinate 16,602 downwards.
AAGGGTGTTTTTTCCTCCCCATTTTCAGGTGTTTGTGGGGCCACAGCCCCACAAGCCCCTTTTCAGGGGTGATCATGACAGCTTTAAGTGACATTTTTCTGGGGGACTCACTCCAAGCCGCTGTAGGGGATGTTTTGCCCCCCAGGGTGGATTTTTGGGGTTTAAGGGCCCCCGCTCTGGTCGGGTCCCACTCTAACTCCCCTGAAGAGGCCAACACCACTCCTGCTGATTCCGGCAGCGGAGCCCTAGGAGGGTTGTAAGAGTTGAAATTTTTAAATTTCATTTTTATTCTATTTTATTTAAATTCAAATTTATTGATTTTTAGTTTTATTATAACTCGTTGAGAGGACAGCAAGGACATTCAAGGGCAGGAACATTTTTTCCTGGCTGGTGACTGGAATTTCAGACCCTGGCAGTGTGTGCAGAACCACACAGACTGGGATCAAACATGGGCTGGGATCACCTGGACTGAGATCCTATGGACTGGGACCATATGGAATGGGACCATAGGGATCAGGACGGTACACACTGGGATAAACTGGGTTGAGATTCTATGGACTGGGACCACATCGACTGGGATTGCACAGACTGGGATCCCATGGACTGGGAAAAAGCATTGGCTACCATTGGCTACCATCCACATAGAAAGGTGGCCACCTCAAGTTGTCTTGATCCTTTTTGGGTGTCCCATCCCCCTCTTTCCCCCGCCTTCCCCATCGTTCCCGCAGTCCCCGCTCCCCTCCCCCGTGTTTGGTTTTGGGGGTTCCAGGCCCCTCCTGCTCCGTGGGGGGGGGTCCCGATCCCTCTTTGGTTTAATTTGGGGCCCCCAACCCCTTCTCACCGCGACCCCCGCGGCCGGGGGGGCTCTCAGCACCACCAGTGCCACCAGTCCGGCCCCAGCTGCCCCCGCACGCCCCATCCCCATCCCCAGGGTCACCTCCCCCCTCCCCAAATTCCGCTCCCGGGGAGCGCTGGGCGCTGCGGCTCCGCCTGGCGACTGAGGAGTCATCGAGAACAAGCGCTCTGATTGGCTAGAAATGGCCCCGCGCAGTCTCTGATTGGCTAGCGCATTGAGAAGCGCTGTGATCTGCCTGGCAACCGATGAGCAGCGCTATCGCAGGCGCTGATTGCCTGAAAATCGCCGGCCCGGCAACTGAGTTGTCAGCAGCGCCGCGCGCTCTGATTGGCCAGGAGCTGTTTTGGGGTGGGGACGGGGGGAACTGGGGACCCCCAGGAGCCCCCCGGCTTTGGGGGTTTCCATCCCCCCTCGGCCCTCGGGGCAGCCCTGGGGCCACCCCAACACCCCCAAAGTGGGGAGGGTCCCCGGAGCCCTTTGGATCCCCCAAAAATGGGCTGGAAGCGGCAGGAGCCGCCCCAAAAAGGGATTGAAGGGTCCGGTCCGGGAATGGGGGAGGCTCCGGGGATGGCTCCGATCCGGATCGGGGCGGGCTGGGATTGAGGGAGGGTCCGTTCAGCGACTGGGCAGGGGTCTGGGACTGGGTCAGGGGCTGGCATTGGGGAGGGTTTGGGAATTGGGGAGGGGTCTGGGATTGAGGGGATTGGTCCATCTCGGGATTGGGGCAGGGTCGCTCCCTGGGGGAGGGGTCCATTATTGGGCCAGGGCCTCTCCCCTTCCCGAGCCCAATCCCGTTCCTGATCCTGTTCCCGATCCCAATCCCATTCCCATTTCTGTTCCCGTTCCCGATCTCATTCCCGACCCCGATCCCACTCCCATTCCCGATCCCGATCCTGTTCCCAGTCCCGGTCCCGCCGCTGTTTCCAGGAAATGGCTCTGCTCTCAACCCCGACCCCAAACCCAGCGGGTCAAACACCCCAGATCCTGGGGTCAACTCCCCCCGACCCCAAATCCTGGGGGTTCAAACACTGGGGGGGTCAAACACCCTCAAACCCAAACTCTGGGATGTCAAGCCCTACCCCCCCCCCCCCCCCCCCCAGCCCCGAACCCCAAATTTTAGGATCAAACCCTCCAAATCCCAGATCCTGGGGTGTCAAACACTCCCCAATTCCCAAACGATGGGGTTAAATACCCCTGATTTTGCTGATGCAAAAAAAACTTCTTTTCAGGGTTGGACGACCTGGTTGCGACAGCGGAACCCTTCTAAAAGACGGATGCTAAGAGACATAACCGGTGCTGTGGGAACAGGATTGGGAATTCTAAATAGCATTGATTCAGAAGTATTAATGAACACATTGGCTGCCACCACTAGATTTGACCAAATTCCAACAACCACTGCAGTCGTCCTTCTTGGCCTTGGGAAGACATCAGCGCTTGCTATCAAACATATTACCAAGTTGGGAGGAAGCAAGCGTAAATGATCACAAATTGGTAATTGATGCACTCGGTGCCACACAAAAGAACGTTTCTTTAGCTCTCAGCTGTATCCAGGCTCAATTAGGGATGCAGTCGGTTGCTGCCTTGATTATAAGAGAAGGTGAAGAAGGCACTTTTCCTACTGAGATTCGGAAAATAGTTTGGGACAGTGCCGCTGATTTTGAAAAGGAATTCCAATCCCGGTGGAACCTAGTGAACTTTACCTATGACCCCATCACAAACATAGCCACAGCTTTGGTGTTAACCGTACGTGATGCCTCAAGTGCGTTTGGTATTCCCCATCATTGCACTAGGACTGGGACACATATGGAGCCACTGGGAATGTGCTGGGGGCAACTGGGACCACGCTGGGGGCAACTGGGGACAAGGGTGAGTGACTGGGGCCCTGCTGGCAGAGACTGGGATCATACTGGACTCATACTGGGATCTTACTGGGAGTGACTGGGACTATTCTGGGGGCAAGTGGGAGAACTGGGAAAACACTGGATGGCACTGGGAACAACGGGAACAGTGCTGGGGGCAAATTGTATCATAACGGGGAATGACTGGCAGCAACTGGGCTCCTGCTGGGAGCAGCCCCTGGCGGCCCCGGGAGCCCCGCACCCCTTTCCCGGCCATGCCGCCCCTCCAGCCCCAGCACCCCCCATTGCCGGGGTGCCGGCACTGCCAGGGGTCCCCCCCTCTCGGGTTCCCCGCTGGGGCTTCTGGGGCTCTCCTCTCTCGGGGCTCCCGCTCAGGGCAGCCGCGGCTCTCCCGGGGCTCCCCAAAACCGGTGTCCCCCCGACGGGGCTCTGCCGCCACCCACACTGGGATCCCCCGAAAACACCTCTCGGGGACCCCCCGATGTCCCCCCGAGGGCCAGCTGCGGCTCGGCTTTGGAGCCCTGCCAGCTCCAAACATCCCTCCCAAAGAACCCGAACCCAGGCACCCCCCAGGATATTTGGGCCGAGCTCCCCCTCCCTGGGCACCTGCGGGATGGGGGCGATGCTCCCGGGGTGCTGCGAGCTCAGGCAGCGCCAGGGCCACGCGATTCCTTCTCTCCTCTCCTCCGGCTGCTCCCTGCTGCCGCTGCGCCTCTTCCTCCCTCCCTCCTCCTCCTGCCCCGCTCCGGGATCCTGAACCATGAGGGGAAAGGAGCGAGGAAAGGGCGGAACCGTGAGGGGAAGGGAGCGGGGCCAGGGGGACGCGCTGTCCTAAAAAAGCCCGGTTTGACCCAAAATCACCCAAAAGGGCATCAAATGCAGCCTACATCCACATGGTTCGGCCTGACACCAACCAAATGGGATTAAAAGTATCCAGAGGGCTCTAAAATCCAACCAAAGGGGCTTAAAACTGCCCCAAGTGTTTTATAGCCCTCAAGAAATGGCTTAAGATCACCCGTAAATCTTTCAAATGTGACTAAAATCCAGCCTGAAAGTATCTGGTCCAGCCTAAAATCATCCAAAGGTATCTAAAATCACCAAAATGTCCCTGACACCAACACAAGAAGACCTAAAATCACCCTAAAAAGGCTTGGTTCAACCTAAAATTGCCCAAAGCAGCAAAAAACCCTACTTAAATGCACCCAAAATACACAAAAAAGGGACCTAAAATCACCCACACAGGATTAGGATTCACCCATATGGGCCCAGTTTTTCCTAAACTCACTCAAATGGGCCCCAGCCCCACCCACATGGGCCTAAAATCATCCAAAGGGGTCTGAAATCCCCCCTAAACCCCACCAGATTCGGCCTCAAATCAGCCACAGGGGCTGAAAATCCACCCGAAAAGGCTCGGGATCCCCGCAAGGGATCTGAAGCCCACCCTAAACCTGCCCGGTTCGGCCCAAAATCCCCCAAAGGGGCCGAGCCCGAGGCCGAGCCCGGGATCGGCTCCGGGGTCGCTGCGGGACCTCCGCGTTCGCTCCGGGCAGTTTTGGCCGCGGCCCCGGACGGGCCTGGGCGGGACCGGGAGGGACCAGGGAGGGCTCGGGAGGGGTTTGGGCATCTGGGGCTTTTTTGGGCTTTGGGGAATTGTGTTGGGAGTTTATGGGGAATTGTTGGGGTTTTTGGGGAGAATTATTGGGTTTGGAGGCAGTTGGGGGATTTTGGGGAGTTTGGTTTTGAGGGGTTTTATTGGTGCTTTGAGGGGGAAGTTGTTTTCCTGGGGGTATTTGGGGGTTAATTGAAATTTTTTGTGTTTTCTTTAGAATTTTGGAATGTTTTACTGGGATTTTGTGGGGATTTTGTGGGATCCTCTGGAATTATTTCTGGGTTTTATTGGGATTTTTAGGGGATTTGGAGGCAATTTATTGGAATTGTGGGGGCATTTAGTGGGATTCTTTGGGGATTTGGGTTTGTTAGGAATTTTAGTGGGGATTAGGGGGGGTTTTGTAGGTTTTTTCTAGGTTGTTGTCAAGATTTCTTTGGACTCGTGAGTATTTTGTGGGGCTTGTTGTGGTTTTGGAGACATTTTTGGGAGGATTTGTGGGGTTTAATTGGGATTTTGTGGGCTTTTATTGGGATTCGAGGGTGTTCTAATGGGAATTTGTGAAATTTAATTGCAATTTCATGGGGTTTATTGGGACTTTCAGGGGTTTAAAGGAGACTTTGGTGCCTCTCAGCCCTTCCCCACAACCTGGGACAACTCCAAAGCCCCCCAAAATTCCACTAAAACCCCCCAAAATCCCCCAAAAATCCCAATTAAAAACTCCTAAACACCAAAGAATCCCACAAAATCCCAATGGAACCCACCAAAATTAAAAAAAAAAAAAAAAAAAAAAAAAAAAAAAAAAGCCCAAAAATTTCAATAAACCCCCCAAAAAATAACCACCCCAAAACCCTAAAAAATCCCTAAAATCCAAAATCCTCAAAACCCACAAAACCCCCATAACCCCACAAACCCAGTAATTCTCTCCAAAATCCAATAATTCCCCCTAATCTCCCAACAAAATCCCCCAAAGCCCATAAATGCCGCCAAAATCTCCCCAAAATCCCCCCAGAGCGCCCCAGACTCACCGGGGGCCGTCCTGGATCAGGGGGCACCGGCCAGTGGAACAGGAGCCACCTCAGGGGGTCCGCGGTGCTTTTTGGGGAGGGGGCACCATGGGAAACCTCCCAAAAATGGGGGGGGGGGGGGAACCCTGTGGCACCCCCTCCCCAGAAAGCCCTCTCCCCCGGTTCAGGAATAGCCAAATTCAAGAAAATGTAAACCAGGCTTGACTTTCCAGAAATTATTTTTGGCCGGGTTTAGCTGCACCCTCCAGGCTCAGGATCACCGGTGTATTTGCAGGTTTTGCTCTGCATCATCAGCCTGCCCAGACTCTGCTCGGTGTTTCACAAATGGAGAAGACAATGGATAATGTGCCAAGCTTCCTTGCAAACAGCAACACCTGCATCAGCATGACAGAAAAGAAGGGAAAAAAAAAAAAAAAGAAAATAATCAGCGGTTAGAACAGAGCCAGTGTCCCACCATCTTCCCCTCCACTGTTATTACAGAGGCAAACCTGGGCCTAAAGCTTCCACCTCTCAGTTCCTGATGCTGTTTGACTTCAGCCTTGACTCCCCCTGATCTACCTGACTGCCGTCCAAGTGGGGCTGGGGATGCTCAGCCTGGAAAGAGGAGACACTGGGGAGGCCTCCCTGCAGCTCTGCAGGACTGGAAGGGTCCCACAGGAAAGACGGGGACAGTGTTCAGCCGGGCCCGTGGCAACAGGACAAGGGGGGATGGCTTTCAACTGCAGGAGGCTGATTGAAGTTGGATCTGAGGGAGCTGCTCTTTTACACGGAGGCTGCTGAGGCACTGGCCCAGGCTGTGGATGCCCCATCCTTGGCAACAGGGCTGTGAGCAGCATGGGCTGGGGAAGATTGCTCAGCTCGGAACAAGATGCTCTTTAGATCCACTGTGATGTCACAGATGTGATGTTCCAGCAGGAACTTCCAGCGTCCAGCAAAGAGCACAACACAACCACTGGCCCTTGTGTCAGCCCACCCTGTGCCAGCCCTCGTGCCAGCTCACCCTTCACCATGTTCCCTGTCACTCTTCTCGTCACCTGCGCCCTGATACTCCCATCAGTCCTGAAAGCTCTCTGTTGCCTGGATTTTGTCATCCGTCCCTGCAGGATGCTCACATTTGTCCTGAGGAAGGTACAGTGCCATTCCATGGAGGTGGACACCCCCCAGCTGCCCGGCTGGGCTGGAGTTCTGTGGGGATGGGGTGGGACAGGGACCCCACTCTGAGGTGTTGCTACCTCTGCAGGCTGTCACCGAGAGAGAGGACGAGATGGAGGTGGACATGCAGGCTGATAGAGAGGAGGACATGGAAGTGGATGGCGAAGAGAGTGGAGACAATGCGATGGAGGTGGACATGGAGATTGATACAGAGGAGGAGATGGAAGTGGATGGAGAAGAGAGTGGAGAGGAAGAGATGGAGGTGGACATGCAGATGGATACAGAGGAGGAGATGGAAGTGGATGGAGAAGAGACTGGAGAGGAAGAGATGGAGGTGGACATGCAGATGGATCCAGAGGAGGAGATGGAAGTGGATGGAGAAGAGACTGGTGAAGAAGAGATGGAGGTAGATGTGGAAGAGGAGATGGACGTGGAAATGGAAGAGTACCTTGAGGACATGGACATTGATGAGAAAGATGAGGAAGAGGCCATGATCTTGGGATGAAGAGCAATACCAGCAGCAGGACAGGCATGTGGTCCCCACAGGCAGAGCGGGTCCCCTGCTGCCAGGCTGGGACTGGGCTGGGTGGTCCCTGCTCAGGGATGTGGGACCCGGTGCATTGGGTTCTGGTGGCCATCCCCAGCCTGTGCTGCGCTTGCTGGGCCAGCCTGGGGGCACATGGAAGAGCCCTCTCTGCCTGATTGGAGTGACCGTGCCTCTTGCTTTTCCTCAAGGACCGATGGAGATCCCGGACAGAGATGCCACCCTTTTGTACATACCTTGTAGAGTTTGTTGTTGTCTTTAGGCTATAGGTTTTAGGGCTTCTTTTTGTCTTCTGTAAATACGTTTCATAGACTTTTGTTAGATATGTTCTTAGGTATATACGTTCCATAGATAGTTGTTGTTACAAATATTCTTACAATGTAAATGTGTTCTGTGTTTTCTTTGCTGTTTTTCTGAAAATAAACAAGCTTTATTTTTCACACCCCAGTTCTCTTTCCATTTGCTTCAGGCACAGGTAGCATTTGCAAAGTTGTGGTTTCCGCTTGCTCCAGGTTCCCAGGGCTGGAGGTCGGTGGGGGCACAGCCACAACCTTTTGTTTGGGGGCAATATTGGGAAGGGGGTGGGAGAGGGGGCACAGGGGGAGGTGGGACCCACTGAGGCTCCCCCAGGTCACCCCAGGACCCCCAGGCCCCGTCCCAGCCCCCCCAGTTCCCTCCACAGCCCCGGCTGAGGGGGGCTCAGCCCAGGAGCCGCCGTCGTTCGGGGCTCCCCCGAGGGCAGCCGCCAACGGGAGAGCTCCCGGCTCGGAGAGGCCCCAGCAGAGGAGGGGATCTTGTCCCTCCTTGAGCGCCCTGAAGGGTCTTCAGGCCCCTCTGAAGAGGAGTTTTTCTCTTTTTAGGGATGTTTGGGGGGACCTCACCCCTCCAAGGGTGTTTTTTCCTCCCCATTTTCAGGTGTTTGTGGGGCCACAGCCCCACAAGCCCCTTTTCAGGGGTGATCATGACAGCTTTAAGTGACATTTTTCTGGGGGACTCACTCCAAGCCGCTGTAGGGGATGTTTTGCCCCCCAGGGTGGATTTTTGGGGTTTAAGGGCCCCCGCTCTGGTCGGGTCCCACTCTAACTCCCCTGAAGAGGCCAACACCACTCCTGCTGATTCCGGCAGCGGAGCCCTAGGAGGGTTGTAAGAGTTGAAATTTTTAAATTTCATTTTTATTCTATTTTATTTAAATTCAAATTTATTGATTTTTAGTTTTATTATAACTCGTTGAGAGGACAGCAAGGACATTCAAGGGCAGGAACATTTTTTCCTGGCTGGTGACTGGAATTTCAGACCCTGGCAGTGTGTGCAGAACCACACAGACTGGGATCAAACATGGGCTGGGATCACCTGGACTGAGATCCTATGGACTGGGACCATATGGAATGGGACCATAGGGATCAGGACGGTACACACTGGGATAAACTGGGTTGAGATTCTATGGACTGGGACCACATCGACTGGGATTGCACAGACTGGGATCCCATGGACTGGGAAAAAGCATTGGCTACCATTGGCTACCATCCACATAGAAAGGTGGCCACCTCAAGTTGTCTTGATCCTTTTTGGGTGTCCCATCCCCCTCTTTCCCCCGCCTTCCCCATCGTTCCCCCAGTCCCCGCTCCCCTCCCCCGTGTTTGGTTTTGGGGGTTCCAGGCCCCTCCTGCTCCGTGGGGGGGGGTCCCGATCCCTCTTTGGTTTAATTTGGGGCCCCCAACCCCTTCTCACCGCGACCCCCGCGGCCGGGGGGGCTCTCAGCACCACCAGTGCCACCAGTCCGGCCCCAGCTGCCCCCGCACGCCCCATCCCCATCCCCAGGGTCACCTCCCCCCTCCCCAAATTCCGCTCCCGGGGAGCGCTGGGCGCTGCGGCTCCGCCTGGCGACTGAGGAGTCATCGAGAACAAGCGCTCTGATTGGCTAGAAATGGCCCCGCGCAGTCTCTGATTGGCTAGCGCATTGAGAAGCGCTGTGATCTGCCTGGCAACCGATGAGCAGCGCTATCGCAGGCGCTGATTGCCTGAAAATCGCCGGCCCGGCAACTGAGTTGTCAGCAGCGCCGCGCGCTCTGATTGGCCAGGAGCTGTTTTGGGGTGGGGACGGGGGGAACTGGGGACCCCCAGGAGCCCCCCGGCTTTGGGGGTTTCCATCCCCCCTCGGCCCTCAGGGCGGCCCTGGGGCCACCCCAACACCCCCAAAGTGGGGAGGGTCCCCGGAGCCCTTTGGATCCCCCAAAAATGGGCTGGAAGCGGCAGGAGCCGCCCCAAAAAGGGATTGAAGGGTCCGGTCCGGGAATGGGGGAGGCTCCGGGGATGGCTCCGATCCGGATCGGGGCGGGCTGGGATTGAGGGAGGGTCCGTTCAGCGACTGGGCAGGGGTCTGGGACTGGGTCAGGGGCTGGCATTGGGGAGGGTTTGGGAATTGGGGAGGGGTCTGGGATTGAGGGGATTGCTCCATCCCGGGATTGGGGCAGGGTCGCTCCCTGGGGGAGGGGTCCATTATTGGGCCAGGGCCTCTCCCCTTCCCGAGCCCAATCCCGTTCCTGATCCTGTTCCCGATCCCAATCCCATTCCCATTTCTGTTCCCGTTCCCGATCTCATTCCCGACCCCGATCCCACTCCCATTCCCGATCCCGATCCTGTTCCCAGTCCCGGTCCCGCCGCTGTTTCCAGGAAATGGCTCTGCTCTCAACCCCGACCCCAAACCCAGCGGGTCAAACACCCCAGATCCTGGGGTCAACTCCCCCCGACCCCAAATCCTGGGGGTTCAAACACTGGGGGGGTCAAACACCCTCAAACCCAAACTCTGGGATGTCAAGCCCTACCCCCCCCCCCCCCAGCCCCGAACCCCGAATTTTAGGATCAAACCCTCCAAATCCCAGATCCTGGGGTGTCAAACACTCCCCAATTCCCAAACGATGGGGTTAAATACCCCTGATTTTGCTGATGCAAAAAAAACTTCTTTTCAGGGTTGGACGACCTGGTTGCGACAGCGGAACCCTTCTAAAAGACGGATGCTAAGAGACATAACCGGTGCTGTGGGAACAGGATTGGGAATTCTAAATAGCATTGATTCAGAAGTATTAATGAACACATTGGCTGCCACCACTAGATTTGACCAAATTCCAACAACCACTGCAGTCGTCCTTCTTGGCCTTGGGAAGACATCAGCGCTTGCTATCAAACATATTACCAAGTTGGGAGGAAGCAAGCGTAAATGATCACAAATTGGTAATTGATGCACTCGGTGCCACACAAAAGAACGTTTCTTTAGCTCTCAGCTGTATCCAGGCTCAATTAGGGATGCAGTCGGTTGCTGCCTCGATTATAAGAGAAGGTGAAGAAGGCACTTTTCCTACTGAGATTCGGAAAATAGTTTGGGACAGTGCCGCTGATTTTGAAAAGGAATTCCAATCCCGGTGGAACCTAGTGAACTTTACCTATGACCCCATCACAAACATAGCCACAGCTTTGGTGTTAACCGTACGTGATGCCTCAAGTGCGTTTGGTATTCCCCATCATTGCACTAGGACTGGGACACATATGGAGCCACTGGGAATGTGCTGGGGGCAACTGGGACCACGCTGGGGGCAACTGGGGACAAGGGTGAGTGACTGGGGCCCTGCTGGCAGAGACTGGGATCATACTGGACTCATACTGGGATCTTACTGGGAGTGACTGGGACTATTCTGGGGGCAAGTGGGAGAACTGGGAAAACACTGGATGGCACTGGGAACAACGGGAACAGTGCTGGGGGCGAATTGTATCATAACGGGGAATGACTGTCAGCAACTGGGCTCCTGCTGGGAGCAGCCCCTGGCGGCCCCGGGAGCCCCGCACCCCTTTCCCGGCCATGCCGCCCCTCCAGCCCCAGCACCCCCCATTGCCGGGGTGCCGGCACTGCCAGGGGTCCCCCCCTCTCGGGTTCCCCGCTGGGGCTTCTGGGGCTCTCCTCTCTCGGGGCTCCCGCTCAGGGCAGCCGCGGCTCTCCCGGGGCTCCCCAAAACCGGTGTCCCCCCGACGGGGCTCTGCCGCCCCCCACACTGGGATGCCCCAAAAACACCTCTCGGGGACCCCCCGATGTCCCCCCGAGGGCCAGCTGCGGCTCGGCTTTGGAGCCCTGCCAGCTCCAAACATCCCTCCCAAAGAACCCGAACCCAGGCACCCCCCAGGATATTTGGGCCGAGCTCCCCCTCCCTGGGCACCTGCGGGATGGGGGCGATGCTCCCGGGGTGCTGCGAGCTCAGGCAGCGCCAGGGCCACGCGATTCCTTCTCTCCTCTCCTCCGGCTGCTCCCTGCTGCCGCTGCGCCTCTTCCTCCCTCCCTCCTCCTCCTGCCCCGCTCCGGGATCCTGAACCATGAGGGGAAAGGAGCGAGGAAAGGGCAGAACCATGAGGGGAAAGGAGCGAGGAAAGGGCGGAACCGTGAGGGGAAAGGAGCGGGGCCAGGGGGACGCGCTGTCCTAAAAAAGCCCGGTTTGACCCAAAATCACCCAAAAGGGCATCAAATGCAGCCTACATCCACATGGTTCGGCCTGACACCAACCAAATGGGATTAAAAGTATCCAGAGGGCTCTAAAATCCAACCCAAGGGGCTTAAAACTGCCCCAAGTGTTTTATAGCCCTCAAGAAATGGCTTAAGATCACCCGTAAATCTTTCAAATGTGACTAAAATCCACCCTGAAAGTATCTGGTCCAGCCTAAAATCATCCAAAGGTATCTAAAATCACCAAAATGTCCCTGACACCAACACAAGAAGACCTAAAATCACCCTAAAAAGGCTTGGTTCAACCTAAAATTGCCCAAAGCAGCAAAAAACCCTACTTAAATGCACCCAAAATACACAAAAAAGGGGCCTAAAATCACCCACACAGGATTAGGATTCACCCATATGGGCCCAGTTTTTCCTAAACTCACTCAAATGGGCCCCAGCCCCACCCACATGGGCCTAAAATCATCCAAAGGGGTCTGAAATCCCCCCTAAAACCCCACCAGATTCAGCCTCAAATCAGCCACAGGAGCTGAAAATCCACCCGAAAAGGCTCGGGATCCCCGCAAGGGATCTGAAGCCCACCCTGAACCTGCCCGGTTCGGCCCAAAATCCCCCAAAGGGGCCGAGCCCGAGGCCGAGCCCGGGATCGGCTCCGGGGTCACTCCGGGACCTCCGCGTTCGCTCCGGGCAGTTTTGGCCGCGGCCCCGGACGGGCCTGGGCGGGACCGGGAGGGACCAGGGAGGGCTCGGGAGGGGTTTGGGCATTTGGGGCTTTTTTGGGCTTTGGGGAATCGTGTTGGGAGTTTATGGGGAATTGTTGGGGTTTTTGGGGAGAGTTATTGGGTTTGGAGGCAGTTGGGGGATTTTGGGGAGTTTGGATTTTGAGGGGTTTTATTGGTGATTTGAGGGGGAAGTTGTTTTCCTGGGGGTATTTGGGGGTTAATTGAAATTTTTTGTGTTTTCTTTAGAATTTTGGAAGGTTTTACTGGGATTTTGTGGGGATTTTGTGGGATCCTCTGGAATTATTTCTGGGTTTTATTGGGATTTTTAGGGGATTTGGAGGCAATTTATTGGAATTGTGGGGGCATTTAGTGGGATTCTTTGGGGATTTGGGTTTGTTAGGAATTTTAGTGGGGATTTGGGGGGGTTTTGTAGGTTTTTTTTGGTTGTTGTCGAGATTTCTTTGGTCTCGTGAGTATTTTGTGGGGCTTCTTGTGGTTTTGGAGACATTTTTGGCGGGGATTTGTGGGGTTTAATTGGGATTTTGTGGGCTTTTATTGGGATTCGAGGGTGTTCTAATGGGAATTTGTGAAATTTAATTGCAATTTCATGGGGTTTATTGGGACTATCAGGGGTTTAAAGCAGATTTTGGTGCCTCTCAGCCCTTCCCCACACCCTGGGACAACTCCAAAGCCCCCCAAAATTCCACTAAAACCCCCCAAAATCCCCCAAAAATCCCAATTAAAAACTCATAAACACCAAAGAATCCCACAAAATCCCAATGGAAACCACCAAAATTAAAAAAAAAAAAAAACAAAACAAAAACAAACAAAAAAACCGCCCAAAAATTTCAATAAACCCCCAAAAAATAACCACCCCAAAACCCTAAAAAATCCCTAAAATCCAAAATCCTCAAAACCCACAAAACCCCCATAACCCCACAAACCCAGTAATTCTCTCCAAAATCCAATAATTCCCCCTAATCTCCCAACAAAATCCCCCAAAGCCCATACATGCCGCCAAAATCCACCCAAAATCTCCCCCGAGCGACCCAGACTTACCGGGGGCCGTCCTGGATCAGGGGGCACCGGCCGGTGGAACAGGAGCCACCTCAGGGGGCCTGCGGTGCTTTTTGGGGAGGGGGCACCATGGGAAACCCCCCAAAAATGGGGGGGGGGAACCCCTGTGGCACCCCCTCCCCAGAAAGCCCTCTCCCCCGGTTCAGGAATAGCCAAATTCAAGAAAATGTAAACCAGGCTTGACTTTCCAGAAATTATTTTTGGCCGGGTTTAGCTGCACCCTCCAGGCTCAGGATCACCGGTGTATTTGCAGGTTTTGCTCTGCATCATCAGCCTGCCCAGACTCTGCTCGGTGTTTCACAAATGGAGAAGACAATGGATAATGTGCCAAGCTTCCTTGCAAACAGCAACACCTGCATCAGCATGACAGAAAAGAAGGGAAAAAAAAAAAAAAAAGAAAATAATCAGCGGTTAGAACAGAGCCAGTGTCCCACCATCTTCCCCTCCACTGTTATTATAGAGGCAAACCTGGGCCTAAAGCTTCCACCTCTCAGTTCCTGATGCTGTTTGACTTCAGCCTTGACTCCCCCTGATCTACCTGACTGCCGTCCAAGTGGGGCTGGGGATGCTCAGCCTAGAAAGAGGAGACACTGGGGAGGCCTCCCTGCAGCTCTGCAGGACTGGAAGGGTCCCACAGGAAAGACGGGGACAGTGTTCAGCCGGGCCCGTGGCAACAGGACAAGGGGGGATGGCTTTCAACTGCAGGAGGCTGATTGAAGTTGGATCTGAGGGAGCTGCTCTTTTACACGGAGGCTGCTGAGGCACTGGCCCAGGCTGTGGATGCCCCATCCTTGGCAACAGGGCTGTGAGCAGCATGGGCTGGGGAAGATTGCTCAGCTCGGAACAAGATGCTCTTTAGATCCACTGTGATGTCACAGATGTGATGTTCCAGCAGGAAGTTCCAGCGTCCAGCAAAGAGCACAACACAACCACTGGCCCTTGTGTCAGCCCACCCTGTGCCAGCCCTCGTGCCAGCTCACCCTTCACCATGTTCCCTGTCACTCTTCTCGTCACCTGCGCCCTGATACTCCCATCAGTCCTGAAAGCTCTCTGTTGCCTGGATTTTGTCATCCGTCCCTGCAGGATGCTCACATTTGTCCTGAGGAAGGTACAGTGCCATTCCATGGAGGTGGACACCCCCCAGCTGCCCGGCTGGGCTGGAGTTCTGTGGGGATGGGGTGGGACAGGGACGCCACTCTGAGGTGTTGCTACCTCTGCAGGCTGTCACCGAGAGAGAGGACGAGATGGAGGTGGACATGCAGGCTGATAGAGAGGAGGACATGGAAGTGGATGGCGAAGAGAGTGGAGACAATGCGATGGAGGTGGACATGGAGATGGATACAGAGGAGGAGATGGAAGTGGATGGAGAAGAGAGTGGAGAGGAAGAGATGGAGGTGGACATGCAGATGGATACAGAGGAGGAGATGGAAGTGGATGGAGAAGAGAGTGGAGAGGAAGAGATGGAGGTGGACATGCAGATGGATACAGAGGAGGAGATGGAAGTGGATGGAGAAGAGACTGGAGAGGAAGAGATGGAGGTGGACATGCAGATGGATCCAGAGGAGGAGATGGAAGTGGATGGAGAAGAGACTGGTGAAGAAGAGATGGAGGTAGATGTGGAAGAGGAGATGGACGTGGAAATGGAAGAGTACCTTGAGGACATGGACATTGATGAGAAAGATGAGGAAGAGGCCATGATCTTGGGATGAAGAGCAATACCAGCAGCAGGACAGGCATGTGGTCCCCACAGGCAGAGCGGGTCCCCTGCTGCCAGGCTGGGACTGGGCTGGGTGGTCCCTGCTCAGGGATGTGGGACCCGGTGCATTGGGTTCTGGTGGCCATCCCCAGCCTGTGCTGCGCTTGCTGGGCCAGCCTGGGGGCACATGGAAGAGCCCTCTCTGCCTGATTGGAGTGACCGTGCCTCTTGCTTTTCCTCAAGGACCGATGGAGATCCCGGACAGAGATGCCACCCTTTTGTACATACCTTGTAGAGTTTGTTGTTGTCTTTAGGCTATAGGTTTTAGGGCTTCTTTTTGTCTTCTGTAAATACGTTTCATAGACTTTTGTTAGATATGTTCTTAGGTATATACGTTCCATAGATAGTTGTTGTTACAAATATTCTTACAATGTAAATGTGTTCTGTGTTTTCTTTGCTGTTTTTCTGAAAATAAACAAGCTTTATTTTTCACACCCCAGTTCTCTTTCCATTTGCTTCAGGCACAGGTAGCATTTGCAAAGTTGTGGTTTCCGCTTGCTCCAGGTTCCCAGGGCTGGAGGTCGGTGGGGGCACAGCCACAACCTTTTGTTTGGGGGCAATATTGGGAAGGGGGTGGGAGAGGGGGCACAGGGGGAGGTGGGACCCACTGAGGCTCCCCCAGGTCACCCCAGGACCCCCAGGCCCCGTCCCAGCCCCCCCAGTTCCCTCCACAGCCCCGGCTGAGGGGGGCTCAGCCCAGGAGCCGCCGTCGTTCGGGGCTCCCCCGAGGGCAGCCGCCAACGGGAGAGCTCCCGGCTCGGAGAGGCCCCAGCAGAGGAGGGGATCTTGTCCCTCCTCGAGTGCCCTGAAGGGTCTTCAGGCCCCTCTGAAGAGGAGTTTTTCTCTTTTTAGGGATGTTTGGGGGGACCTCACCCCTCCAAGGGTGTTTTTTCCTCCCCATTTTCAGGTGTTTGTGGGGCCACAGCCCCACAAGCCCCTTTTCAGGGGTGATCATGACAGCTTTAAGTGACATTTTTCTGGGGGACTCACTCCAAGCCGCTGTAGGGGATGTTTTGCCCCCCAGGGTGGATTTTTGGGGTTTAAGGGCCCCCGCTCTGGTCGGGTCCCACTCTAACTCCCCTGAAGAGGCCAACACCACTCCTGCTGATTCCGGCAGCGGAGCCCTAGGAGGGTTGTAAGAGTTGAAATTTTTAAATTTCATTTTTATTCTATTTTATTTAAATTCAAATTTATTGATTTTTAGTTTTATTATAACTCGTTGAGAGGACAGCAAGGACATTCAAGGGCAGGAACATTTTTTCCTGGCTGGTGACTGGAATTTCAGACCCTGGCAGTGTGTGCAGAACCACACAGACTGGGATCAAACATGGGCTGGGATCACCTGGACTGAGATCCTATGGACTGGGACCATATGGAATGGGACCATAGGGATCAGGACGGTACACACTGGGATAAACTGGGTTGAGATTCTATGGACTGGGACCACATCGACTGGGATTGCACAGACTGGGATCCCATGGACTGGGAAAAAGCATTGGCTACCATTGGCTAC